>NW_026648341.1:0-127771 GCF_030028045.1 Hippopotamus amphibius kiboko
TTGCAAGTGGGGTCATGCCTGTCTTGTGCTCAGGCCCCAGTGGCCACGTGCACACACAGCCTCCGGACCTGCAGCTTCCCAGCAGTGCAGGAGACACCCAGGCAACCCCCTGGGGCCTACTCGAAGGAACTGTGCTCTGTCGAGGCCCTGCTGGCTGGCAGGGGCCTAGGCCAGCCCGGGCCCTCGGGAGGCCTGGCTGAGCCTGGGCTGGGGCCCGCCCTAGCAGTGCCCAGGCCAAGCCTGGGACTGGAGGCCAGGCTCCAGGCTCATTCCAGCTTGAGCCTGGTGCACAGAGCCTTCAGCTCGGACTTGCAGGGGGACTGCTCAGCACAGTGGCTTTGGCCTGCCATCCACGTTCCTCACTCGGGCCCTTCTGCCTGTCAGAGCCCCACTCCCTCGAAGTGTGTTCCTGAGGCAGTTGGACAGTTGGGGAAGTGGAGGCTCTCCCAGCACGGGAGGCCTGCCTAGAGCATGGCTCTGGGTCCAAAGAGGACTCCCTGCACCTCAGGCACTGGCGAGAGCTTTTGTGCACACAGGAGACCCTTGGCACACACAGTGTTTCCCCACGGAAAGCAGTGTGAGAACGAGCCCCTGCCAGGGAAGCACGGCCCTCTCCCACAGAAGCCCTCCATGCGACAGGCTGCCATGGACTCGGCTCCAGGCCTTTGTGGCTGGAGAGACGGCAGCTCCTCTGGAGGCTCTGGGTCCGTGTGCACTCCCCTTCGGGTAAACGAGGCTCCTGGGGTGATTCCCTGCCCAAGAATGGCAAGCAGCCTGCCTCCTTTCAATGAGACACACGTGGGGTGTGAGAGGCTTGGCAGCAGAGAAGAAGCAAGAGGGGCAGCCAGAGAGGGGATTTGCATGCAGCTTGAAGGCCCCAGATCTCCTGCCTCCCAACCAGGGCATGCCGGCTCTGCCCCCCGGGCCCCATTCCCAGGTGGGCACCCAGCTTCAGGATCTGCCCTTTCCCAGCCATGGAACCACACCCAGGCCACACGCGGAGCCCTGCCAAGGGGGAACGTTGCTCCCCGCATGGGCTGGGTGGCACGACTGGCTTAGGGGAGAGAAGGCCCTAGGAGGCCTTCAGGGTTCTGCCCCAGCACAGCAGTGCTCAGGCAAAGGCACTCTGCTTTCTGTAGGCTGGATGCACACTGGAGTTGCTGCTTGAGGCAGAGAGAGCTCCGCAGGGCGAGGCAGGGCTGAAGGCAAAGCAGAGAGGTTTTGGGTGGAGCGATGGCACCATCTGCTGGCTGACCAGCATGGGAGGAGAGGCCGCACTCCAAAGGAGGTCCTGAGGACATTTGCAAGCAGGAGGCCCTCTGGCTGCACAAGCTCGAGAGTCCTGCTGAGGACTTGCCTCTGGCAGCAGAGTGGGTGCCAAGGGCCTGTGGGTGGGAAAGTGCTCGGAAGCCACAGGGGAGGCTTTGGGCCCCCAGTGCTCTCCGACGGAAAACGCTGCAGGCCCCGGCATCCACGAACTCCTCCAAGGCTTTGCAGTGGGAAAGCTGTCCATAGCAGAGGGCTCCCTGCCAGGTGCTGCAGGCCTTTGGGCATGGCTCAGCTGCAGCTTCCTTGCAGGCTGCTGGTCCAGGGGCGTGTGTCCCCTGGGCCAGAGTGCTGGAGGAGGAGCTCCTAGCAAGGGGAGAGCAAGCCCCTTGTTTCCTTGGCCTAGACTGGCCTGGGCACACAGAGGCCTGCCAGCAGTGAAGACAGGGCAGGCAGCAAGGGGGTGTGGCAGGCAGCGAAGAGGTGGCAGGAGTGCTGCTTGCAAGTGGGGTCATGCCTGTCTTGTGCTCAGGCCCCAGTGGCCACGTGCACACACAGCCTCCGGACCTGCAGCTTCCCAGCAGTGCAGGAGACACCCAGGCAACCCCCTGGGGCCTACTCGAATGAACTGTGCTCTGTCGAGGCCCTGCTGGCTGGCAGGGGCCTAGGCCAGCCCGGGCCCTCGGGAGGCCTGGCTGAGCCTGGGCTGGGGCCCGCCCTAGCAGTGCCCAGGCCAAGCCTGGGACTGGAGGCCAGGCTCCAGGCTCATTACAGCTTGAGCCCGGTGCACAGAGCCTTCAGCTCGGACTTGCAGGGGGACTGCTCAGCACAGTGGCTTTGGCCTGCCATCCACGTTCCTCACTCGGGCCCTTCTGCCTGTCAGAGCCCCACTCCCTCGAAGTGTGTTCCTGAGGCAGTTGGACAGTTGGGGAAGTGGAGGCTCTCCCAGCACGGGAGGCCTGCCTAGAGCATGGCTCTGGGTCCAAAGAGGACTCCCTGCACCTCAGGCACTGGCGAGAGCTTTTGTGCACACAGGAGACCCTTGGCACACACAGTGTTTCCCCACGGAAAGCAGTGTGAGAACGAGCCCCTGCCAGGGAAGCACGGCCCTCTCCCACAGAAGCCCTCCATGCGACAGGCTGCCATGGACTCGGCTCCAGGCCTTTGTGGCTGGAGAGACGGCAGCTCCTCTGGAGGCTCTGGGTCCGTGTGCACTCCCCTTCGGGTAAACGAGGCTCCTGGGGTGATTCCCTGCCCAAGAATGGCAAGCAGCCTGCCTCCTTTCAATGAGACGCACGTGGGGTGTGAGAGGCTTGGCAGCAGAGAAGAAGCAAGAGGGGCAGCCAGAGAGGGGATTTGCATGCAGCTTGAAGGCCCCAGATCTCCTGCCTCCCAACCAGGGCATGCCGGCTCTGCCCCCCGGGCCCCATTCCCAGGTGGGCACCCAGCTTCAGGATCTGCCCTTTCCCAGCCATGAAACCACACCCAGGCCACACGCGGAGCCCTGCCAAGGGGGAACGTTGCTCCCCGCATGGGCTGGGTGGCACGACTGGCTTAGGGGAGAGAAGGCCCTAGGAGGCCTTCAGGGTGCTGCCCCAGCACAGCAGTGCTCAGGCAAAGGCACTCTGCTTTCTGTAGGCTGGATGCACACTGGAGTTGCTGCTTGAGGCAGAGAGAGCTCCGCAGGGCGAGCCAGGGCTGAAGGCAAAGCAGAGAGGTTTTGGGTGGAGCGATGGCACCATCTGCTGGCTGACCAGCATGGGAGGAGAGGCCGCACTCCAAAGGAGGTCCTGAGGACATTTGCAAGCAGGAGGCCCTCTGGCTGCACAAGCTCGAGAGTCCTGCTGAGGACTTGCCTCTGGCAGCAGAGTGGGTGCCAAGGGCCTGTGGGTGGGAAAGTGCTCGGAAGCCACAGGGGAGGCTTTGGGCCCCCAGTGCTCTCCGACGGAAAACGCTGCAGGCCCCGGCATCCACGAACTCCTCCAAGGCTTTGCAGTGGGAAAGCTGTCCATAGCAGAGGGCTCCCTGCCAGGTGCTGCAGGCCTTTGGGCATGGCTCAGCTGCAGCTTCCTTGCAGGCTGCTGGTCCAGGGGCGTGTGTCCCCTGGGCCAGAGTGCTGGAGGAGGAGCTCCTAGCAAGGGGAGAGCAAGCCCCTTGTTTCCTTGGCCTAGACTGGCCTGGGCACACAGAGGCCTGCCAGCAGTGAAGACAGGGCAGGCAGCAAGGGGGTGTGGCAGGCAGCGAAGAGGTGGCAGGAGTCCTGCTTGCAAGTGGGGTCATGCCTGTCTTGTGCTCAGGCCCCAGTGGCCACGTGCACACACAGCCTCCGGACCTGCAGCTTCCCAGCAGTGCAGGAGACACCCAGGCAACCCCCTGGGGCCTGCTCGAATGAACTGTGCTCTGTCGAGGCCCTGCTGGCTGGCAGGGCCCTAGGCCAGCCCGGGCCCTCGGGAGGCCTGGCTGAGCCTGGGCTGGGGCCCGCCCTAGCAGTGCCCAGGCCAAGCCTGGGACTGGAGGCCAGGCTCCAGGCTCATTCCAGCTTGAGCCTGGTGCACAGAGCCTTCAGCTCGTTCTTGCAGGGGGACTGCTCAGCACAGTGGCTTTGGCCTGCCATCCACGTTCCTCACTCGGGCCCTTCTGCCTGTCAGAGCCCCACTCCCTCGAAGTGTGTTCCTGAGGCAGTTGGACAGTTGGGGAAGTGGAGGCTCTCCCAGCACGGGAGGCCTGCCTAGAGCATGGCTCTGGGTCCAAAGAGGACTCCCTGCACCTCAGGCACTGGCGAGAGCTTTTGTGCACACAGGAGACCCTTGGCACACACAGTGTTTCCCCACGGAAAGCAGTGTGAGAACGAGCCCCTGCCAGGGAAGCACGGCCCTCTCCCACAGAAGCCCTCCATGCGACAGGCTGCCATGGACTCGGCTCCAGGCCTTTGTGGCTGGAGAGACGGCAGCTCCTCTGGAGGCTCTGGGTCCGTGTGCACTCCCCTTCGGGTAAACGAGGCTCCTGGGGTGATTCCCTGCCCAAGAATGGCAAGCAGCCTGCCTCCTTTCAATGAGACGCACGTGGGGTGTGAGAGGCTTGGCAGCAGAGAAGAAGCAAGAGGGGCAGCCAGAGAGGGGATTTGCATGCAGCTTGAAGGCCCCAGATCTCCTGCCTCCCAACCAGGGCATGCCGGCTCTGCCCCCCGGGCCCCATTCCCAGGTGGGCACCCAGCTTCAGGATCTGCCCTTTCCCAGCCATGAAACCACACCCAGGCCACACGCGGAGCCCTGCCAAGGGGGAACGTTGCTCCCCGCATGGGCTGGGTGGCACGACTGGCTTAGGGGAGAGAAGGCCCTAGGAGGCCTTCAGGGTGCTGCCCCAGCACAGCAGTGCTCAGGCAAAGGCACTCTGCTTTCTGTAGGCTGGATGCACACTGGAGTTGCTGCTTGAGGCAGAGAGAGCTCCGCAGGGCGAGCCAGGGCTGAAGGCAAAGCAGAGAGGTTTTGGGTGGAGCGATGGCACCATCTGCTGGCTGACCAGCATGGGAGGAGAGGCCGCACTCCAAAGGAGGTCCTGAGGACATTTGCAAGCAGGAGGCCCTCTGGCTGCACAAGCTCGAGAGTCCTGCTGAGGACTTGCCTCTGGCAGCAGAGTGGGTGCCAAGGGCCTGTGGGTGGGAAAGTGCTCGGAAGCCACAGGGGAGGCTTTGGGCCCCCAGTGCTCTCCGACGGAAAACGCTGCAGGCCCCGGCATCCACGAACTCCTCCAAGGCTTTGCAGTGGGAAAGCTGTCCATAGCAGAGGGCTCCCTGCCAGGTGCTGCAGGCCTTTGGGCATGGCTCAGCTGCAGCTTCCTTGCAGGCTGCTGGTCCAGGGGCGTGTGTCCCCTGGGCCAGAGTGCTGGAGGAGGAGCTCCTAGCAAGGGGAGAGCAAGCCCCTTGTTTCCTTGGCCTAGACTGGCCTGGGCACACAGAGGCCTGCCAGCAGTGAAGACAGGGCAGGCAGCAAGGGGGTGTGGCAGGCAGCGAAGAGGTGGCAGGAGTCCTGCTTGCAAGTGGGGTCATGCCTGTCTTGTGCTCAGGCCCCAGTGGCCACGTGCACACACAGCCTCCGGACCTGCAGCTTCCCAGCAGTGCAGGAGACACCCAGGCAACCCCCTGGGGCCTACTCGAATGAACTGTGCTCTGTCGAGGCCCTGCTGGCTGGCAGGGGCCTAGGCCAGCCCGGGCCCTCGGGAGGCCTGGCTGAGCCTGGGCTGGGGCCCGCCCTAGCAGTGCCCAGGCCAAGCCTGGGACTGGAGGCCAGGCTCCAGGCTCATTCCAGCTTGAGCCCGGTGCACAGAGCCTTCAGCTCGGACTTGCAGGGGGACTGCTCAGCACAGTGGCTTTGGCCTGCCATCCACGTTCCTCACTCGGGCCCTTCTGCCTGTCAGAGCCCCACTCCCTCGAAGTGTGTTCCTGAGGCAGTTGGACAGTTGGGGAAGTGGAGGCTCTCCCAGCACGGGAGGCCTGCCTAGAGCATGGCTCTGGGTCCAAAGAGGACTCCCTGCACCTCAGGCATTGGCGAGAGCTTTTGTGCACACAGGAGACCCTTGGCACACACAGTGTTTCCCCACGGAAAGCAGTTTGAGAACGAGCCCCTGCCAGGGAAGCACGGCCCTCTCCCACAGAAGCCCTCCATGCGACAGGCTGCCATGGACTCGGCTCCAGGCCTTTGTGGCTGGAGAGACGGCAGCTCCTCTGGAGGCTCTGGGTCCGTGTGCACTCCCCTTCGGGTAAACGAGGCTCCTGGGGTGATTCCCTGCCCAAGAATGGCAAGCAGCCTGCCTCCTTTCAATGAGACGCACGTGGGGTGTGAGAGGCTTGGCAGCAGAGAAGAAGCAAGAGGGGCAGCCAGAGAGGGGATTTGCATGCAGCTTGAAGGCCCCAGATCTCCTGCCTCCCAACCAGGGCATGCCGGCTCTGCCCCCCGGGCCCCATTCCGAGGTGGGCACCCAGCTTCAGGATCTGCCCTTTCCCAGCCATGAAACCACACCCAGGCCACACGCGGAGCCCTGCCAAGGGGGAACGTTGCTCCCCACATGGGCTGGGTGGCACGACTGGCTTAGGGGAGAGAAGGCCCTAGGAGGCCTTCAGGGTGCTGCCCCAGGACAGCAGTGCTCAGGCAAAGGCACTCTGCTTTCTGTAGGCTGGATGCACACTGGAGTTGCTGCTTGAGGCAGAGAGAGCTCCACAGGGCGAGCCAGGGCTGAAGGCAAAGCAGAGAGGTTTTGGGTGGAGCGATGGCACCATCTGCTGGCTGAGCAGCATGGGAGGAGAGGCCTCACTCCAAAGGAGGTCCTGAGGACATTTGCAAGCAGGAGGCACTCTGGCTGCACAAGCTCAAGAGTCCTGCTTAGGACTTCCCTCTGGCAGCAGAGTGGGTGCCAAGGGCCTGGGGGTGGGAAAGTGCTCGGAAGCCACAGGGGAGGCTTTGGGCCCCCAGTGCTCTCCGACGGAAAACGCTGCAGGCCCCAGCATCCACGAACTCCTCCAAGGCTTTGCAGTGGCAAAGCTGTCCATAGCAGAGGGCTCCCTGCCAGGTGCTGCAGGCCTTTGGGCATGGCTCAGCTGCAGCTTCCTTGCAGGCTGTTGGTCCAGGGGCGTGTGTCCCCTGGGCCAGAGTGCTGGAGGAGGAGCTCCTAGCAAGGGGAGAGCAAGCCCCTTGTTTCCTTGGCCTAGACTGGCCTGGGCACACAGAGGCCTGCCAGCAGTGAAGACAGGGCAGGCAGCAAGGGGGTGTGGCAGGCAGCGAAGAGGTGGCAGGAGTCCTGCTTGAAAGTGGGGTCATGCCTGTCTTGTGCTCAGGCCCCAGAGGCCACGTGCACACACAGCCTCCGGACCTGCAGCTTCCCAGCAGTGCAGGAGACACACAGGCAACCCCCTGGGGCCTACTCGAATGAACTGTGCTCTGTCGAGGCCCTGCTGGCTGGCAGCGGCCTAGGCCAGCCCGGGCCCTAGGGAGGCCTGGCTGAGCCTGGGCTGGGGCCCGCCCTAGCAGTGCCCAGGCCAAGCCTGGGACTGGAGGCCAGGCTCCAGGCTCATTCCAGCTTGAGCCTGGTGCACAGAGCCTTCAGCTCGGACTTGCATGGGGACTGCTCAGCACAGTGGCTTTGGCCTGCCATCCACGTTCCTCACTCGGGCCCTTCTGCCTGTCAGAGCCACACTCCCTCGAAGGGTGTTCCTGAGGCAGTTGGACAGTTGGGGAAGCGGAGGCTCTCCCAGCACGGGAGGCCTGCCTAGAGCATGGCTCTGGGTCCAAAGAGGACTCCCTGCACCTCAGACACTGGGGAGAGATTTTGTGCACACAGGAGACCCTTGGCACACACAGTGTTTCCCCACGGAAAGCAGTGTGAGAACGAGCCCCTGCCAGGGAAGCACGGCCCTCTCCCATAGAAGCCCTCCATGCGACAGGCTGCCATGGACTCGGCTGCGGGCCTTGGTGGCTGGAGAGACGGCAGCTCCTCTGGAGGCTCTGGGTCCGTGTGCACTCCCCTTCGGGTAAACGAGGCTCCTGGGGTGATTCCCTGCCCAAGAATGGCAAGCAGCCTGCCTCCTTTCAATGAGATGCACGTGGGGTGTGAGAGGCTTGGCAGCAGAGAAGAAGCAAGAGGGGCAGCCAGAGTGGGGATTTGCATGCAGCTTGAAGGCCCCAGATCTCCTGCCTCTCAACCAGGGCATGCCGGCTCTGCCCCCCGGGCCCCATTCCCAGGTGGGCACCCAGCTTCAGGATCTGCCCTTTCCCAGCCATGAAACCACACCCAGGCCACACGCTGAGCCCTGCCAAGGGGGAACTTTGCTCCCCACATGGGCTGGGTGGCATGACTGGCTTAGGGGAGAGAAGGCCCTGGGAGGCCTGCAGGGTGCTGCCCCAGCACAGCAGTGCTCAGGCAAAGGCACTCTGCTTTCTGTAGGCTGGATGCACACTGCAGTTGCTGCTTGAGGCAGAGAGAGCTCCACAGGGCGAGCCAGGGCTGAAGGCAAAGCAGAGAGGTTTTGGGTGGAGCGATGGCACCATCTGCTGGCTGACCAGCATGGGAGGAGAGGCCTCACTCCAAAGGAGGTCCTGAGGACATTTGCAAGCAGGAGGCACTCTGGCTGCACAAGCTCGAGAGTCCTGCTTAGGACTTCCCTCTGGCAGCAGAGTGGGTGCCAAGGGCCTGGGGGTGGGAAAGTGCTCGGAAGCCACAGGGGAGGCTTTGGGCCCCCAGTGCTCTCCGACGGAAAACGCTGCAGGCCCCAGCATCCACGAACTCCTCCAAGGCTTTGCAGTGGGAAAGCTGTCCATAGCAGAGGGCTCCCTGCCAGGTGCTGCAGGCCTTTGGGCATGGCTCAGCTGCAGCTTCCTTGCAGGCTGTTGGTCCAGGGGCGTGTGTCCCCTGGGCCAGAGTGCTGGAAGAGGAGCTCCTAGCAAGGGGAGAGCAAGCCCCTTGTTTCCTTGGCCTAGACTGGCCTGGGCACACAGAGGCCTGCCAGCAGTGAAGACAGGGCAGGCAGCAAGGGGGTGTGGCAGGCAGCGAAGAGGTGGCAGGGGTCCTGCTTGAAAGTGGGGTCATGCCTGTCTTGTGCTCAGGCCCCAGAGGCCACGTGCACACACAGCCTCCGGACCTGCAGCTTCCCAGCAGTGCAGGAGACACCCAGGCAACCCCCTGGGGCCTACTCGAAGGAACTGTGCTCTGTCGAGGCCCTGCTGGCTGGCAGGGGCCTAGGCCAGCCCGGGCCCTCGGGAGGCCTGGCTGAGCCTGGGCTGGGGCCCGCCCTAGCAGTGCCCAGGCCAAGCCTGGGACTGGAGGCCAGGCTCCAGGCTCATTGCAGCTTGAGCCCGGTGCACAGAGCCTTCAGCTCGGACTTGCAGGGGGACTGCTCAGCACAGTGGCTTTGGCCTGCCATCCACGTTCCTCACTCGGGCCCTTCTGCCTGTCAGAGCCCCACTCCCTCGAAGTGTGTTCCTGAGGCAGTTGGACAGTTGGGGAAGTGGAGGCTCTCCCAGCACGGGAGGCCTGCCTAGAGCATGGCTCTGGGTCCAAAGAGGACTCCCTGCACCTCAGGCACTGGCGAGAGCTTTTGTGCACACAGGAGACCCTTGGCACACACAGTGTTTCCCCACGGAAAGCAGTTTGAGAACGAGCCCCTGCCAGGGAAGCACGGCCCTCTCCCACAGAAGCCCTCCATGCGACAGGCTGCCATGGACTCGGCTCCAGGCCTTTGTGGCTGGAGAGACGGCAGCTCCTCTGGAGGCTCTGGGTCCGTGTGCACTCCCCTTCGGGTAAACGAGGCTCCTGGGGTGATTCCCTGCCCAAGAATGGCAAGCAGCCTGCCTCCTTTCAATGAGACGCACGTGGGGTGTGAGAGGCTTGGCAGCAGAGAAGAAGCAAGAGGGGCAGCCAGAGAGGGGATTTGCATGCAGCTTGAAGGCCCCAGATCTCCTGCCTCCCAACCAGGGCATGCCGGCTCTGCCCCCCGGGCCCCATTCCCAGGTGGGCACCCAGCTTCAGGATCTGCCCTTTCCCAGCCATGAAACCACACCCAGGCCACACGCGGAGCCCTGCCAAGGGGGAACGTTGCTCCCCGCATGGGCTGGGTGGCACGACTGGCTTAGGGGAGAGAAGGCCCTAGGAGGCCTTCAGGGTGCTGCCCCAGCACAGCAGTGCTCAGGCAAAGGCACTCTGCTTTCTGTAGGCTGGATGCACACTGGAGTTGCTGCTTGAGGCAGAGAGAGCTCCACAGGGCGAGCCAGGGCTGAAGGCAAAGCAGAGAGGTTTTGGGTGGAGCGATGGCACCATCTGCTGGCTGAGCAGCATGGGAGGAGAGGCCTCACTCCAAAGGAGGTCCTGAGGACATTTGCAAGCAGGAGGCACTCTGGCTGCACAAGCTCAAGAGTCCTGCTTAGGACTTCCCTCTGGCAGCAGAGTGGGTGCCAAGGGCCTGGGGGTGGGAAAGTGCTCGGAAGCCACAGGGGAGGCTTTGGGCCCCCAGTGCTCTCCGACGGAAAACGCTGCAGGCCCCAGCATCCACGAACTCCTCCAAGGCTTTGCAGTGGCAAAGCTGGCCATAGCAGAGGGCTCCCTGCCAGGTGCTGCAGGCCTTTGGGCATGGCTCAGCTGCAGCTTCCTTGCAGGCTGTTGGTCCAGGGGCGTGTGTCCCCTGGGCCAGAGTGCTGGAGGAGGAGCTCCTAGCAAGGGGAGAGCAAGCCCCTTGTTTCCTTGGCCTAGACTGGCCTGGGCACACAGAGGCCTGCCAGCAGTGAAGACAGGGCAGGCAGCAAGGGGGTGTGGCAGGCAGCGAAGAGGTGGCAGGAGTCCTGCTTGAAAGTGGGGTCATGCCTGTCTTGTGCTCAGGCCCCAGAGGCCACGTGCACACACAGCCTCCGGACCTGCAGCTTCCCAGCAGTGCAGGAGACACACAGGCAACCCCCTGGGGCCTACTCGAATGAACTGTGCTCTGTCGAGGCCCTGCTGGCTGGCAGCGGCCTAGGCCAGCCCGGGCCCTAGGGAGGCCTGGCTGAGCCTGGGCTGGGGCCCGCCCTAGCAGTGCCCAGGCCAAGCCTGGGACTGGAGGCCAGGCTCCAGGCTCATTCCAGCTTGAGCCTGGTGCACAGAGCCTTCAGCTCGGACTTGCATGGGGACTGCTCAGCACAGTGGCTTTGGCCTGCCATCCACGTTCCTCACTCGGGCCCTTCTGCCTGTCAGAGCCACACTCCCTCGAAGGGTGTTCCTGAGGCAGTTGGACAGTTGGGGAAGCGGAGGCTCTCCCAGCACGGGAGGCCTGCCTAGAGCATGGCTCTGGGTCCAAAGAGGACTCCCTGCACCTCAGACACTGGGGAGAGATTTTGTGCACACAGGAGACCCTTGGCACACACAGTGTTTCCCCACGGAAAGCAGTGTGAGAACGAGCCCCTGCCAGGGAAGCACAGCCCTCTCCCATAGAAGCCCTCCATGCGACAGGCTGCCATGGACTCGGCTGCGGGCCTTGGTGGCTGGAGAGACGGCAGCTCCTCTGGAGGCTCTGGGTCCGTGTGCACTCCCCTTCGGGTAAACGAGGCTCCTGGGGTGATTCCCTGCCCAAGAATGGCAAGCAGCCTGCCTCCTTTCAATGAGATGCACGTGGGGTGTGAGAGGCTTGGCAGCAGAGAAGAAGCAAGAGGGGCAGCCAGAGTGGGGATTTGCATGCAGCTTGAAGGCCCCAGATCTCCTGCCTCTCAACCAGGGCATGCCGGCTCTGCCCCCCGGGCCCCATTCCCAGGTGGGCACCCAGCTTCAGGATCTGCCCTTTCCCAGCCATGAAACCACACCCAGGCCACACGCTGAGCCCTGCCAAGGGGGAACTTTGCTCCCCACATGGGCTGGGTGGCATGACTGGCTTAGGGGAGAGAAGGCCCTGGGAGGCCTGCAGGGTGCTGCCCCAGCACAGCAGTGCTCAGGCAAAGGCACTCTGCTTTCTGTAGGCTGGATGCACACTGCAGTTGCTGCTTGAGGCAGAGAGAGCTCCACAGGGCGAGCCAGGGCTGAAGGCAAAGCAGAGAGGTTTTGGGTGGAGCGATGGCACCATCTGCTGGCTGACCAGCATGGGAGGAGAGGCCTCACTCCAAAGGAGGTCCTGAGGACATTTGCAAGCAGGAGGCACTCTGGCTGCACAAGCTCGAGAGTCCTGCTTAGGACTTCCCTCTGGCAGCAGAGTGGGTGCCAAGGGCCTGGGGGTGGGAAAGTGCTCGGAAGCCACAGGGGAGGCTTTGGGCCCCCAGTGCTCTCCGACGGAAAACGCTGCAGGCCCCGGCATCCACGAACTCCTCCAAGGCTTTGCAGTGGGAAAGCTGTCCATAGCAGAGGGCTCCCTGCCAGGTGCTGCAGGCCTTTGGGCATGGCTCAGCTGCAGCTTCCTTGCAGGCTGTTGGTCCAGGGGCGTGTGTCCCCTGGGCCAGAGTGCTGGAAGAGGAGCTCCTAGCAAGGGGAGAGCAAGCCCCTTGTTTCCTTGGCCTAGACTGGCCTGGGCACACAGAGGCCTGCCAGCAGTGAAGACAGGGCAGGCAGCAAGGGGGTGTGGCAGGCAGCGAAGAGGTGGCAGGGGTCCTGCTTGAAAGTGGGGTCATGCCTGTCTTGTGCTCAGGCCCCAGAGGCCACGTGCACACACAGCCTCCGGACCTGCAGCTTCCCAGCAGTGCAGGAGACACCCAGGCAACCCCCTGGGGCCTACTCGAAGGAACTGTGCTCTGTCGAGGCCCTGCTGGCTGGCAGGGGCCTAGGCCAGCCCGGGCCCTCGGGAGGCCTGGCTGAGCCTGGGCTGGGGCCCGCCCTAGCAGTGCCCAGGCCAAGCCTGGGACTGGAGGCCAGGCTCCAGGCTCATTGCAGCTTGAGCCCGGTGCACAGAGCCTTCAGCTCGGACTTGCAGGGGGACTGCTCAGCACAGTGGCTTTGGCCTGCCATCCACGTTCCTCACTCGGGCCCTTCTGCCTGTCAGAGCCCCACTCCCTCGAAGTGTGTTCCTGAGGCAGTTGGACAGTTGGGGAAGTGGAGGCTCTCCCAGCACGGGAGGCCTGCCTAGAGCATGGCTCTGGGTCCAAAGAGGACTCCCTGCACCTCAGGCACTGGCGAGAGCTTTTGTGCACACAGGAGACCCTTGGCACACACAGTGTTTCCCCACGGAAAGCAGTTTGAGAACGAGCCCCTGCCAGGGAAGCACGGCCCTCTCCCACAGAAGCCCTCCATGCGACAGGCTGCCATGGACTCGGCTCCAGGCCTTTGTGGCTGGAGAGACGGCAGCTCCTCTGGAGGCTCTGGGTCCGTGTGCACTCCCCTTCGGGTAAACGAGGCTCCTGGGGTGATTCCCTGCCCAAGAATGGCAAGCAGCCTGCCTCCTTTCAATGAGACGCACGTGGGGTGTGAGAGGCTTGGCAGCAGAGAAGAAGCAAGAGGGGCAGCCAGAGAGGGGATTTGCATGCAGCTTGAAGGCCCCAGATCTCCTGCCTCCCAACCAGGGCATGCCGGCTCTGCCCCCCGGGCCCCATTCCCAGGTGGGCACCCAGCTTCAGGATCTGCCCTTTCCCAGCCATGAAACCACACCCAGGCCACACGCGGAGCCCTGCCAAGGGGGAACGTTGCTCCCCGCATGGGCTGGGTGGCACGACTGGCTTAGGGGAGAGAAGGCCCTAGGAGGCCTTCAGGGTGCTGCCCCAGCACAGCAGTGCTCAGGCAAAGGCACTCTGCTTTCTGTAGGCTGGATGCACACTGGAGTTGCTGCTTGAGGCAGAGAGAGCTCCACAGGGCGAGCCAGGGCTGAAGGCAAAGCAGAGAGGTTTTGGGTGGAGCGATGGCACCATCTGCTGGCTGAGCAGCATGGGAGGAGAGGCCTCACTCCAAAGGAGGTCCTGAGGACATTTGCAAGCAGGAGGCACTCTGGCTGCACAAGCTCAAGAGTCCTGCTTAGGACTTCCCTCTGGCAGCAGAGTGGGTGCCAAGGGCCTGGGGGTGGGAAAGTGCTCGGAAGCCACAGGGGAGGCTTTGGGCCCCCAGTGCTCTCCGACGGAAAACGCTGCAGGCCCCAGCATCCACGAACTCCTCCAAGGCTTTGCAGTGGCAAAGCTGGCCATAGCAGAGGGCTCCCTGCCAGGTGCTGCAGGCCTTTGGGCATGGCTCAGCTGCAGCTTCCTTGCAGGCTGTTGGTCCAGGGGCGTGTGTCCCCTGGGCCAGAGTGCTGGAGGAGGAGCTCCTAGCAAGGGGAGAGCAAGCCCCTTGTTTCCTTGGCCTAGACTGGCCTGGGCACACAGAGGCCTGCCAGCAGTGAAGACAGGGCAGGCAGCAAGGGGGTGTGGCAGGCAGCGAAGAGGTGGCAGGAGTCCTGCTTGAAAGTGGGGTCATGCCTGTCTTGTGCTCAGGCCCCAGAGGCCACGTGCACACACAGCCTCCGGACCTGCAGCTTCCCAGCAGTGCAGGAGACACACAGGCAACCCCCTGGGGCCTACTCGAATGAACTGTGCTCTGTCGAGGCCCTGCTGGCTGGCAGCGGCCTAGGCCAGCCCGGGCCCTAGGGAGGCCTGGCTGAGCCTGGGCTGGGGCCCGCCCTAGCAGTGCCCAGGCCAAGCCTGGGACTGGAGGCCAGGCTCCAGGCTCATTCCAGCTTGAGCCTGGTGCACAGAGCCTTCAGCTCGGACTTGCATGGGGACTGCTCAGCACAGTGGCTTTGGCCTGCCATCCACGTTCCTCACTCGGGCCCTTCTGCCTGTCAGAGCCACACTCCCTCGAAGGGTGTTCCTGAGGCAGTTGGACAGTTGGGGAAGCGGAGGCTCTCCCAGCACGGGAGGCCTGCCTAGAGCATGGCTCTGGGTCCAAAGAGGACTCCCTGCACCTCAGACACTGGGGAGAGATTTTGTGCACACAGGAGACCCTTGGCACACACAGTGTTTCCCCACGGAAAGCAGTGTGAGAACGAGCCCCTGCCAGGGAAGCACGGCCCTCTCCCATAGAAGCCCTCCATGCGACAGGCTGCCATGGACTCGGCTGCGGGCCTTGGTGGCTGGAGAGACGGCAGCTCCTCTGGAGGCTCTGGGTCCGTGTGCACTCCCCTTCGGGTAAACGAGGCTCCTGGGGTGATTCCCTGCCCAAGAATGGCAAGCAGCCTGCCTCCTTTCAATGAGATGCACGTGGGGTGTGAGAGGCTTGGCAGCAGAGAAGAAGCAAGAGGGGCAGCCAGAGAGGGGATTTGCATGCAGCTTGAAGGCCCCAGATCTCCTGCCTCTCAACCAGGGCATGCCGGCTCTGCCCCCCGGGCCCCATTCCCAGGTGGGCACCCAGCTTCAGGATCTGCCCTTTCCCAGCCATGAAACCACACCCAGGCCACACGCTGAGCCCTGCCAAGGGGGAACTTTGCTCCCCACATGGGCTGGGTGGCATGACTGGCTTAGGGGAGAGAAGGCCCTGGGAGGCCTGCAGGGTGCTGCCCCAGCACAGCAGTGCTCAGGCAAAGGCACTCTGCTTTCTGTAGGCTGGATGCACACTGCAGTTGCTGCTTGAGGCAGAGAGAGCTCCACAGGGCGAGCCAGGGCTGAAGGCAAAGCAGAGAGGTTTTGGGTGGAGCGATGGCACCATCTGCTGGCTGACCAGCATGGGAGGAGAGGCCTCACTCCAAAGGAGGTCCTGAGGACATTTGCAAGCAGGAGGCACTCTGGCTGCACAAGCTCGAGAGTCCTGCTTAGGACTTCCCTCTGGCAGCAGAGTGGGTGCCAAGGGCCTGGGGGTGGGAAAGTGCTCGGAAGCCACAGGGGAGGCTTTGGGCCCCCAGTGCTCTCCGACGGAAAACGCTGCAGGCCCCAGCATCCACGAACTCCTCCAAGGCTTTGCAGTGGGAAAGCTGTCCATAGCAGAGGGCTCCCTGCCAGGTGCTGCAGGCCTTTGGGCATGGCTCAGCTGCAGCTTCCTTGCAGGCTGTTGGTCCAGGGGCGTGTGTCCCCTGGGCCAGAGTGCTGGAAGAGGAGCTCCTAGCAAGGGGAGAGCAAGCCCCTTGTTTCCTTGGCCTAGACTGGCCTGGGCACACAGAGGCCTGCCAGCAGTGAAGACAGGGCAGGCAGCAAGGGGGTGTGGCAGGCAGCGAAGAGGTGGCAGGGGTCCTGCTTGAAAGTGGGGTCATGCCTGTCTTGTGCTCAGGCCCCAGAGGCCACGTGCACACACAGCCTCCGGACCTGCAGCTTCCCAGCAGTGCAGGAGACACACAGGCAACCCCCTGGGGCCTACTCGAATGAACTGTGCTCTGTCGAGGCCCTGCTGGCTGGCAGCGGCCTAGGCCAGCCCGGGCCCTAGGGAGGCCTGGCTGAGCCTGGGCTGGGGCCCGCCCTAGCAGTGCCCAGGCCAAGCCTGGGACTGGAGGCCAGGCTCCAGGCTCATTCCAGCTTGAGCCTGGTGCACAGAGCCTTCAGCTCGGACTTGCAGGGGGACTGCTCAGCACAGTGGCTTTGGCCTGCCATCCACGTTCCTCACTCGGGCCCTTCTGCCTGTCAGAGCCACACTCCCTCGAAGTGTGTTCCTGAGGCAGTTGGACAGTTGGGGAAGCGGAGGCTCTCCCAGCACGGGAGGCCTGCCTAGAGCATGGCTCTGGGTCCAAAGAGGACTCCCTGCACCTCAGGCCCTGGCGAGAGATTTTGTGCACACAGGAGACCCTTGGCACACACAGTGTTTCCCCACGGAAAGCAGTGTGAGAACGAGCCCCTGCCAGGGAAGCACGGCCCTCTCCCATAGAAGCCCTCCATGCGACAGGCTGCCATGGACTCGGCTGCGGGCCTTGGTGGCTGGAGAGACGGCAGCTCCTCTGGAGGCTCTGGGTCCGTGTGCACTCCCCTTCGGGTAAACGAGGCTCCTGGGGTGATTCCCTGCCCAAGAATGGCAAGCAGCCTGCCTCCTTTCAATGAGATGCACGTGGGGTGTGAGAGGCTTGGCAGCAGAGAAGAAGTAAGAGGGGCAGCCAGAGAGGGGATTTGCATGCAGCTTGAAGGCCCCAGATCTCCTGCCTCTCAACCAGGGCATGCCGGCTCTGCCCCCCGGGCCCCATTCCCAGGTGGGCACCCCGCTTCAGGATCTGTCCTTTCCCAGCCATGAAACCACACCCAGGCCACACGCTGAGCCCTGCCAAGGGGGAACTTTGCTCCCCACATGGGCTGGGTGGCACGACTGGCTTAGGGGAGAGAAGGCCCTAGGAGGCCTTTAGGGTGCTGCCCCAGCACAGCAGTGCTCAGGCAAAGGCACTCTGCTTTCTGTAGGCTGGATGCACACTGGAGTTGCTGCTTGAGGCAGAGAGAGCTCCACAGGGCGAGCCAGGGCTGAAGGCAAAGCAGAGAGGTTTTGGGTGGAGTGATGGCACCATCTGCTGGCTGACCAGCATGGGAGGAGAGGCCTCACTCCAAAGGAGGTCCTGAGGACATTTGCAAGTAGGAGGCACTCTGGCTGCACAAGCTCGAGAGTCCTGCTTAGGACTTCCCTCTGGCAGCAGAGTGGGTGCCAAGGGCCTGGGGGTGGGAAAGTGCTCGGAAGCCACAGGGGAGGCTTTGGGCCCCCAGTGCTCTCCGACGGAAAACGCTGCAGGCCCCAGCATCCACGAACTCCTCCAAGGCTTTGCAGTGGCAAAGCTGGCCATAGCAGAGGGCTCCCTGCCAGGTGCTGCAGGCCTTTGGGCATGGCTCAGCTGCAGCTTCCTTGCAGGCTGCTGGTCCAGGGGCGTGTGTCCCCTGGGCCAGAGTGCTGGAGGAGGAGCTCCTAGCAAGGGGAGAGCAAGCCCCTTGTTTCCTTGGCCTAGACTGGCCTGGGCACACAGAGGCCTGCCAGCAGTGAAGACAGGGCAGGCAGCAAGGGGGTGTGGCAGGCAGCGAAGAGGTGGCAGGAGTCCTGCTTGAAAGTGGGGTCATGCCTGTCTTGTGCTCAGGCCCCAGAGGCCACGTGCACACACAGCCTCCGGACCTGCAGCTTCCCAGCAGTGCAGGAGACACACAGGCAACCCCCTGGGGCCTACTCGAATGAACTGTGCTCTGTCGAGGCCCTGCTGGCTGGCAGCGGCCTAGGCCAGCCCGGGCCCTAGGGAGGCCTGGCTGAGCCTGGGCTGGGGCCCGCCCTAGCAGTGCCCAGGCCAAGCCTGGGACTGGAGGCCAGGCTCCAGGCTCATTCCAGCTTGAGCCTGGTGCACAGAGCCTTCAGCTCGGACTTGCAGGGGGACTGCTCAGCACAGTGGCTTTGGCCTGCCATCCACGTTCCTCACTCGGGCCCTTCTGCCTGTCAGAGCCACACTCCCTCGAAGTGTGTTCCTGAGGCAGTTGGACAGTTGGGGAAGCGGAGGCTCTCCCAGCACGGGAGGCCTGCCTAGAGCATGGCTCTGGGTCCAAAGAGGACTCCCTGCACCTCAGACACTGGGGAGAGATTTTGTGCACACAGGAGACCCTTGGCACACACAGTGTTTCCCCACGGAAAGCAGTGTGAGAACGAGCCCCTGCCAGGGAAGCACGGCCCTCTCCCATAGAAGCCCTCCATGCGACAGGCTGCCATGGACTCGGCTGCGGGCCTTGGTGGCTGGAGAGAAGGCAGCTCCTCTGGAGGCTCTGGATCCGTGTGCACTCCCCTTCGGGTAAACGAGGCTCCTGGGGTGATTCCCTGCCCAAGAATGGCAAGCAGCCTGCCTCCTTTCAATGAGATGCACGTGGGGTGTGAGAGGCTTGGCAGCAGAGAAGAAGTAAGAGGGGCAGCCAGAGAGGGGATTTGCATGCAGCTTGAAGGCCCCAGATCTCCTGCCTCTCAACCAGGGCATGCCGGCTCTGCCCCCCGGGCCCCATTCCCAGGTGGGCACCCCGCTTCAGGATCTGCCCTTTCCCAGCCATGATACCACACCCAGGCCACACGCTGAGCCCTGCCAAGGGGGAACTTTGCTCCCCACATGGGCTGGGTGGCACGACTGGCTTAGGGGAGAGAAGGCCCTAGGAGGCCTTCAGGGTGCTGCCCCAGCACAGCAGTGCTCAGGCAAAGGCACTCTGCTTTCTGTAGGCTGGATGCACACTGGAGTTGCTGCTTGAGGCAGAGAGAGCTCCGCAGGGCGAGCCAGGGCTGAAGGCAAAGCAGAGAGGTTTTGGGTGGAGTGATGGCACCATCTGCTGGCTGACCAGCATGGGAGGAGAGGCCTCACTCCAAAGGAGGTCCTGAGGACATTTGCAAGTAGGAGGCACTCTGGCTGCACAAGCTCGAGAGTCCTGCTTAGGACTTCCCTCTGGCAGCAGAGTGGGTGCCAAGGGCCTGGGGGTGGGAAAGTGCTCGGAAGCCACAGGGGAGGCTTTGGGCCCCCAGTGCTCTCCGACGGAAAACGCTGCAGGCCCCAGCATCCACGAACTCCTCCAAGGCTTTGCAGTGGGAAAGCTGTCCATAGCAGAGGGCTCCCTGCCAGGTGCTGCAGGCCTTTGGGCATGGCTCAGCTGCAGCTTCCTTGCAGGCTGTTGGTCCAGGGGCGTGTGTCCCCTGGGCCAGAGTGCTGGAAGAGGAGCTCCTAGCAAGGGGAGAGCAAGCCCCTTGTTTCCTTGGCCTAGACTGGCCTGGGCACACAGAGGCCTGCCAGCAGTGAAGACAGGGCAGGCAGCAAGGGGGTGTGGCAGGCAGCGAAGAGGTGGCAGGGGTCCTGCTTGAAAGTGGGGTCATGCCTGTCTTGTGCTCAGGCCCCAGAGGCCACGTGCACACACAGCCTCCGGACCTGCAGCTTCCCAGCAGTGCAGGAGACACACAGGCAACCCCCTGGGGCCTACTCGAATGAACTGTGCTCTGTCGAGGCCCTGCTGGCTGGCAGCGGCCTAGGCCAGCCCGGGCCCTAGGGAGGCCTGGCTGAGCCTGGGCTGGGGCCCGCCCTAGCAGTGCCCAGGCCAAGCCTGGGACTGGAGGCCAGGCTCCAGGCTCATTCCAGCTTGAGCCTGGTGCACAGAGCCTTCAGCTCGGACTTGCAGGGGGACTGCTCAGCACAGTGGCTTTGGCCTGCCATCCACGTTCCTCACTCGGGCCCTTCTGCCTGTCAGAGCCACACTCCCTCGAAGTGTGTTCCTGAGGCAGTTGGACAGTTGGGGAAGCGGAGGCTCTCCCAGCACGGGAGGCCTGCCTAGAGCATGGCTCTGGGTCCAAAGAGGACTCCCTGCACCTCAGGCACTGGGGAGAGATTTTGTGCACACAGGAGACCCTTGGCACACACAGTGTTTCCCCACGGAAAGCAGTGTGAGAACGAGCCCCTGCCAGGGAAGCACGGCCCTCTCCCATAGAAGCCCTCCATGCGACAGGCTGCCATGGACTCGGCTGCGGGCCTTGGTGGCTGGAGAGACGGCAGCTCCTCTGGAGGCTCTGGGTCCGTGTGCACTCCCCTTCGGGTAAACGAGGCTCCTGGGGTGATTCCCTGCCCAAGAATGGCAAGCAGCCTGCCTCCTTTCAATGAGATGCACGTGGGGTGTGAGAGGCTTGGCAGCAGAGAAGAAGTAAGAGGGGCAGCCAGAGAGGGGATTTGCATGCAGCTTGAAGGCCCCAGATCTCCTGCCTCTCAACCAGGGCATGCCGGCTCTGCCCCCCGGGCCCCATTCCCAGGTGGGCACCCCGCTTCAGGATCTGTCCTTTCCCAGCCATGAAACCACACCCAGGCCACACGCTGAGCCCTGCCAAGGGGGAACTTTGCTCCCCACATGGGCTGGGTGGCACGACTGGCTTAGGGGAGAGAAGGCCCTAGGAGGCCTTTAGGGTGCTGCCCCAGCACAGCAGTGCTCAGGCAAAGGCACTCTGCTTTCTGTAGGCTGGATGCACACTGGAGTTGCTGCTTGAGGCAGAGAGAGCTCCGCAGGGCGAGCCAGGGCTGAAGGCAAAGCAGAGAGGTTTTGGGTGGAGTGATGGCACCATCTGCTGGCTGACCAGCATGGGAGGAGAGGCCTCACTCCAAAGGAGGTCCTGAGGACATTTGCAAGTAGGAGGCACTCTGGCTGCACAAGCTCGAGAGTCCTGCTTAGGACTTCCCTCTGGCAGCAGAGTGGGTGCCAAGGGCCTGGGGGTGGGAAAGTGCTCGGAAGCCACAGGGGAGGCTTTGGGCCCCCAGTGCTCTCCGACGGAAAACGCTGCAGGCCCCAGCATCCACGAACTCCTCCAAGGCTTTGCAGTGGCAAAGCTGGCCATAGCAGAGGGCTCCCTGCCAGGTGCTGCAGGCCTTTGGGCATGGCTCAGCTGCAGCTTCCTTGCAGGCTGCTGGTCCAGGGGCGTGTGTCCCCTGGGCCAGAGTGCTGGAGGAGGAGCTCCTAGCAAGGGGAGAGCAAGCCCCTTGTTTCCTTGGCCTAGACTGGCCTGGGCACACAGAGGCCTGCCAGCAGTGAAGACAGGGCAGGCAGCAAGGGGGTGTGGCAGGCAGCGAAGAGGTGGCAGGAGTCCTGCTTGAAAGTGGGGTCATGCCTGTCTTGTGCTCAGGCCCCAGAGGCCACGTGCACACACAGCCTCCGGACCTGCAGCTTCCCAGCAGTGCAGGAGACACACAGGCAACCCCCTGGGGCCTACTCGAATGAACTGTGCTCTGTCGAGGCCCTGCTGGCTGGCAGCGGCCTAGGCCAGCCCGGGCCCTCGGGAGGCCTGGCTGAGCCTGGGCTGGGGCCCGCCCTAGCAGTGCCCAGGCCAAGCCTGGGACTGGAGGCCAGGCTCCAGGCTCATTCCAGCTTGAGCCTGGTGCACAGAGCCTTCAGCTCGGACTTGCAGGGGGACTGCTCAGCACAGTGGCTTTGGCCTGCCATCCACGTTCCTCACTCGGGCCCTTCTGCCTGTCAGAGCCACACTCCCTCGAAGTGTGTTCCTGAGGCAGTTGGACAGTTGGGGAAGCGGAGGCTCTCCCAGCACGGGAGGCCTGCCTAGAGCATGGCTCTGGGTCCAAAGAGGACTCCCTGCACCTCAGACACTGGGGAGAGATTTTGTGCACACAGGAGACCCTTGGCACACACAGTGTTTCCCCACGGAAAGCAGTGTGAGAACGAGCCCCTGCCAGGGAAGCACGGCCCTCTCCCATAGAAGCCCTCCATGCGACAGGCTGCCATGGACTCGGCTGCGGGCCTTGGTGGCTGGAGAGACGGCAGCTCCTCTGGAGGCTCTGGGTCCGTGTGCACTCCCCTTCGGGTAAACGAGGCTCCTGGGGTGATTCCCTGCCCAAGAATGGCAAGCAGCCTGCCTCCTTTCAATGAGATGCACGTGGGGTGTGAGAGGCTTGGCAGCAGAGAAGAAGTAAGAGGGGCAGCCAGAGAGGGGATTTGCATGCAGCTTGAAGGCCCCAGATCTCCTGCCTCTCAACCAGGGCATGCCGGCTCTGCCCCCCGGGCCCCATTCCCAGGTGGGCACCCCGCTTCAGGATCTGCCCTTTCCCAGCCATGAAACCACACCCAGGCCACACGCTGAGCCCTGCCAAGGGGGAACTTTGCTCCCCACATGGGCTGGGTGGCACGACTGGCTTAGGGGAGAGAAGGCCCTAGGAGGCCTTTAGGGTGCTGCCCCAGCACAGCAGTGCTCAGGCAAAGGCACTCTGCTTTCTGTAGGCTGGATGCACACTGGAGTTGCTGCTTGAGGCAGAGAGAGCTCCGCAGGGCGAGCCAGGGCTGAAGGCAAAGCAGAGAGGTTTTGGGTGGAGTGATGGCACCATCTGCTGGCTGACCAGCATGGGAGGAGAGGCCTCACTCCAAAGGAGGTCCTGAGGACATTTGCAAGTAGGAGGCACTCTGGCTGCACAAGCTCGAGAGTCCTGCTTAGGACTTCCCTCTGGCAGCAGAGTGGGTGCCAAGGGCCTGGGGGTGGGAAAGTGCTCGGAAGCCACAGGGGAGGCTTTGGGCCCCCAGTGCTCTCCGACGGAAAACGCTGCAGGCCCCAGCATCCACGAACTCCTCCAAGGCTTTGCAGTGGCAAAGCTGGCCATAGCAGAGGGCTCCCTGCCAGGTGCTGCAGGCCTTTGGGCATGGCTCAGCTGCAGCTTCCTTGCAGGCTGCTGGTCCAGGGGCGTGTGTCCCCTGGGCCAGAGTGCTGGAGGAGGAGCTCCTAGCAAGGGGAGAGCAAGCCCCTTGTTTCCTTGGCCTAGACTGGCCTGGGCACACAGAGGCCTGCCAGCAGTGAAGACAGGGCAGGCAGCAAGGGGGTGTGGCAGGCAGCGAAGAGGTGGCAGGAGTCCTGCTTGAAAGTGGGGTCATGCCTGTCTTGTGCTCAGGCCCCAGAGGCCACGTGCACACACAGCCTCCGGACCTGCAGCTTCCCAGCAGTGCAGGAGACACACAGGCAACCCCCTGGGGCCTACTCGAATGAACTGTGCTCTGTCGAGGCCCTGCTGGCTGGCAGCGGCCTAGGCCAGCCCGGGCCCTAGGGAGGCCTGGCTGAGCCTGGGCTGGGGCCCGCCCTAGCAGTGCCCAGGCCAAGCCTGGGACTGGAGGCCAGGCTCCAGGCTCATTCCAGCTTGAGCCTGGTGCACAGAGCCTTCAGCTCGGACTTGCAGGGGGACTGCTCAGCACAGTGGCTTTGGCCTGCCATCCACGTTCCTCACTCGGGCCCTTCTGCCTGTCAGAGCCACACTCCCTCGAAGTGTGTTCCTGAGGCAGTTGGACAGTTGGGGAAGCGGAGGCTCTCCCAGCACGGGAGGCCTGCCTAGAGCATGGCTCTGGGTCCAAAGAGGACTCCCTGCACCTCAGACACTGGGGAGAGATTTTGTGCACACAGGAGACCCTTGGCACACACAGTGTTTCCCCACGGAAAGCAGTGTGAGAACGAGCCCCTGCCAGGGAAGCACGGCCCTCTCCCATAGAAGCCCTCCATGCGACAGGCTGCCATGGACTCGGCTGCGGGCCTTGGTGGCTGGAGAGACGGCAGCTCCTCTGGAGGCTCTGGGTCCGTGTGCACTCCCCTTCGGGTAAACGAGGCTCCTGGGGTGATTCCCTGCCCAAGAATGGCAAGCAGCCTGCCTCCTTTCAATGAGATGCACGTGGGGTGTGAGAGGCTTGGCAGCAGAGAAGAAGTAAGAGGGGCAGCCAGAGAGGGGATTTGCATGCAGCTTGAAGGCCCCAGATCTCCTGCCTCTCAACCAGGGCATGCCGGCTCTGCCCCCCGGGCCCCATTCCCAGGTGGGCACCCCGCTTCAGGATCTGCCCTTTCCCAGCCATGAAACCACACCCAGGCCACACGCTGAGCCCTGCCAAGGGGGAACTTTGCTCCCCACATGGGCTGGGTGGCACGACTGGCTTAGGGGAGAGAAGGCCCTAGGAGGCCTTTAGGGTGCTGCCCCAGCACAGCAGTGCTCAGGCAAAGGCACTCTGCTTTCTGTAGGCTGGATGCACACTGGAGTTGCTGCTTGAGGCAGAGAGAGCTCCGCAGGGCGAGCCAGGGCTGAAGGCAAAGCAGAGAGGTTTTGGGTGGAGTGATGGCACCATCTGCTGGCTGACCAGCATGGGAGGAGAGGCCTCACTCCAAAGGAGGTCCTGAGGACATTTGCAAGTAGGAGGCACTCTGGCTGCACAAGCTCGAGAGTCCTGCTTAGGACTTCCCTCTGGCAGCAGAGTGGGTGCCAAGGGCCTGGGGGTGGGAAAGTGCTCGGAAGCCACAGGGGAGGCTTTGGGCCCCCAGTGCTCTCCGACGGAAAACGCTGCAGGCCCCAGCATCCACGAACTCCTCCAAGGCTTTGCAGTGGCAAAGCTGGCCATAGCAGAGGGCTCCCTGCCAGGTGCTGCAGGCCTTTGGGCATGGCTCAGCTGCAGCTTCCTTGCAGGCTGCTGGTCCAGGGGCGTGTGTCCCCTGGGCCAGAGTGCTGGAGGAGGAGCTCCTAGCAAGGGGAGAGCAAGCCCCTTGTTTCCTTGGCCTAGACTGGCCTGGGCACACAGAGGCCTGCCAGCAGTGAAGACAGGGCAGGCAGCAAGGGGGTGTGGCAGGCAGCGAAGAGGTGGCAGGAGTCCTGCTTGAAAGTGGGGTCATGCCTGTCTTGTGCTCAGGCCCCAGAGGCCACGTGCACACACAGCCTCCGGACCTGCAGCTTCCCAGCAGTGCAGGAGACACACAGGCAACCCCCTGGGGCCTACTCGAATGAACTGTGCTCTGTCGAGGCCCTGCTGGCTGGCAGCGGCCTAGGCCAGCCCGGGCCCTAGGGAGGCCTGGCTGAGCCTGGGCTGGGGCCCGCCCTAGCAGTGCCCAGGCCAAGCCTGGGACTGGAGGCCAGGCTCCAGGCTCATTCCAGCTTGAGCCTGGTGCACAGAGCCTTCAGCTCGGACTTGCAGGGGGACTGCTCAGCACAGTGGCTTTGGCCTGCCATCCACGTTCCTCACTCGGGCCCTTCTGCCTGTCAGAGCCACACTCCCTCAAAGTGTGTTCCTGAGGCAGTTGGACAGTTGGGGAAGCGGAGGCTCTCCCAGCACGGGAGGCCTGCCTAGAGCATGGCTCTGGGTCCAAAGAGGACTCCCTGCACCTCAGGCACTGGGGAGAGATTTTGTGCACACAGGAGACCCTTGGCACACACAGTGTTTCCCCACGGAAAGCAGTGTGAGAACGGGCCCCTGCCAGGGAAGCATGGCCCTCTCCCATAGAAGTCCTCCATGCGACAGGCTGCCATGGACTCGGCTGCAGGCCTTGGTGGCTGGAGAGACGGCAGCTCCTCTGGAGGCTCTGGGTCCATGTGCACTCCCCTTCGGGTAAACGAGGCTCCTGGGGTGATTCCCTGCCCAAGAATGGCAAGCAGCCTGCCTCCTTTCAATGAGATGCACGTGGGGTGTGAGAGGCTTGGCAGCAGAGAAGAAGCAAGAGGGGCTGCCAGAGAGGGGATTTGCATGCAGCTTGAAGGCCCCAGATCTCCTGCCTCTCAACCAGGGCATGCCGGCTCTGCCCCCCGGGCCCCATTCCCAGGTGGGCACCCAGCTTCAGGATCTGCCCTTTCCCAGCCATGAAACCACACCCAGGCCACACGCTGAGCCCTGCCAAGGGGGAACTTTGCTCCCCACATGGGCTGGGTGGCACGACTGGCTTAGGGGAGAGAAGGCCCTAGGAGGCCTTTAGGGTGCTGCCCCAGCACAGCAGTGCTCAGGCAAAGGCACTCTGCTTTCTGTAGGCTGGATGCACACTGCAGTTGCTGCTTGAGGCAGAGAGAGCTCCACAGGGCGAGCCAGGGCTGAAGGCAAAGCAGAGAGGTTTTGGGTGGAGCGATGGCACCATCTGCTGGCTGAGCAGCATGGGAGGAGAGGCCTCACTCCAAAGGAGGTCCTGAGGACATTTGCAAGCAGGAGGCACTCTGGCTGCACAAGCTCGAGAGTCCTGCTTAGGACTTCCCTCTGGCAGCAGAGTGGGTGCCAAGGGCCTGGGGGTGGGAAAGTGCTCGGAAGCCACAGGGGAGGCTTTGGGCCCCCAGTGCTCTCCGACGGAAAACGCTGCAGGCCCCAGCATCCACGACCTCCTCCAAGGCTTTGCAGTGGGAAAGCTGTCCATAGCAGAGGGCTCCCTGCCAGGTGCTGCAGGCCTTTGGGCATGGCTCAGCTGCAGCTTCCTGGCAGGCTGTTGGTCCAGGGGCATGTGTCCCCTGGGCCAGAGTGCTGGAGGAGGAGCTCCTAGCAAGGGGAGAGCAAGCCCCTTGTTTCCTTGGCCTAGACTGGCCTGGGCACACAGAGGCCTGCCAGCAGTGAAGACAGGGCAGGCAGCAAGGGGGTGTGGCAGGCAGCGAAGAGGTGGCAGGAGTCCTGCTTGAAAGTGGGGTCATGCCTGTCTTGTGCTCAGGCCCCAGAGGCCACGTGCACACACAGCCTCCGGACCTGCAGCTTCCCAGCAGTGCAGGAGACACACAGGCAACCCCCTGGGGCCTACTCGAATGAACTGTGCTCTGTCGAGGCCCTGCTGGCTGGCAGCGGCCTAGGCCAGCCCGGGCCCTAGGGAGGCCTGGCTGAGCCTGGGCTGGGGCCCGCCCTAGCAGTGCCCAGGCCAAGCCTGGGACTGGAGGCCAGGCTCCAGGCTCATTCCAGCTTGAGCCTGGTGCACAGAGCCTTCAGCTCGGACTTGCAGGGGGACTGCTCAGCACAGTGGCTTTGGCCTGCCATCCACGTTCCTCACTCGGGCCCTTCTGCCTGTCAGAGCCACACTCCCTCAAAGTGTGTTCCTGAGGCAGTTGGACAGTTGGGGAAGCGGAGGCTCTCCCAGCACGGGAGGCCTGCCTAGAGCATGGCTCTGGGTCCAAAGAGGACTCCCTGCACCTCAGGCACTGGGGAGAGATTTTGTGCACACAGGAGACCCTTGGCACACACAGTGTTTCCCCACGGAAAGCAGTGTGAGAACGGGCCCCTGCCAGGGAAGCATGGCCCTCTCCCATAGAAGTCCTCCATGCGACAGGCTGCCATGGACTCGGCTGCAGGCCTTGGTGGCTGGAGAGACGGCAGCTCCTCTGGAGGCTCTGGGTCCATGTGCACTCCCCTTCGGGTAAACGAGGCTCCTGGGGTGATTCCCTGCAAAGGAATGGCAAGCAGCCTGCCTCCTTTCAATGAGACGCACGTGGGGTGTGAGAGGCTTGGCAGCAGAGAAGAAGCAAGAGGGGCTGCCAGAGAGGGGATTTGCATGCAGCTTGAAGGCCCCAGATCTCCTGCCTCTCAACCAGGGCATGCCGGCTCTGCCCCCCGGGCCCCATTCCCAGGTGGGCACCCAGCTTCAGGATCTGCCCTTTCCCAGCCATGAAACCACACCCAGGCCACACGCTGAGCCCTGCCAAGGGGGAACTTTGCTCCCCACATGGGCTGGGTGGCACGACTGGCTTAGGGGAGAGAAGGCCCTGGGAGGCCTTTAGGGTGCTGCCCCAGCACAGCAGTGCTCAGGCAAAGGCACTCTGCTTTCTGTAGGCTGGATGCACACTGCAGTTGCTGCTTGAGGCAGAGAGAGCTCCACAGGGCGAGCCAGGGCTGAAGGCAAAGCAGAGAGGTTTTGGGTGGAGCGATGGCACCATCTGCTGGCTGAGCAGCATGGGAGGAGAGGCCTCACTCCAAAGGAGGTCCTGAGGACATTTGCAAGCAGGAGGCACTCTGGCTGCACAAGCTCGAGAGTCCTGCTTAGGACTTCCCTCTGGCAGCAGAGTGGGTGCCAAGGGCCTGGGGCTGGGAAAGTGCTCGGAAGCCACAGGGGAGGCTTTGGGCCCCCAGTGCTCTCCGACGGAAAACGCTGCAGGCCCCAGCATCCACGACCTCCTCCAAGGCTTTGCAGTGGGAAAGCTGTCCATAGCAGAGGGCTCCCTGCCAGGTGCTGCAGGCCTTTGGGCATGGCTCAGCTGCAGCTTCCTGGCAGGCTGTTGGTCCAGGGGCATGTGTCCCCTGGGCCAGAGTGCTGGAGGAGGAGCTCCTAGCAAGGGGAGAGCAAGCCCCTTGTTTCCTTGGCCTAGACTGGCCTGGGCACACAGAGGCCTGCCAGCAGTGAAGACAGGGCAGGCAGCAAGGGGGTGTGGCAGGCAGCGAAGAGGTGGCAGGAGTCCTGCTTGAAAGTGGGGTCATGCCTGTCTTGTGCTCAGGCCCCAGAGGCCACGTGCACACACAGCCTCCGGACCTGCAGCTTCCCAGCAGTGCAGGAGCCACCCAGGCAACCCCCTGGGGCCTACTCGAATGAACTGTGCTCTGTCGAGGCCCTGCTGGCTGGCAGCGGCCTAGGCCAGCCCGGGCCCTAGGGAGGCCTGGCTGAGCCTGGGCTGGGGCCCGCCCTAGCAGTGCCCAGGCCAAGCCTGGGACTGGAGGCCAGGCTCCAGGCTCATTCCAGCTTGAGCCTGGTGCACAGAGCCTTCAGCTCGGACTTGCAGGGGGACTGCTCAGCACAGTGGCTTTGGCCTGCCATCCACGTTCCTCACTCGGGCCCTTCTGCCTGTCAGAGCCACACTCCCTCGAAGTGTGTTCCTGAGGCAGTTGGACAGTTGGGGAAGCGGAGGCTCTCCCAGCACGGGAGGCCTGCCTAGAGCATGGCTCTGGGTCCAAAGAGGACTCCCTGCACCTCAGACACTGGGGAGAGGTTTTGTGCACACAGGAGACCCTTGGCACACACAGTGTTTCCCCACGGAAAGCAGTGTGAGAACGAGCCCCTGCCAGGGAAGCACGGCCCTCTCCCATAGAAGCCCTCCATGCGACAGGCTGCCATGGACTCGGCTGCGGGCCTTGGTGGCTGGAGAGACGGCAGCTCCTCTGGAGGCTCTGGGTCCGTGTGCACTCCCCTTCGGGTAAACGAGGCTCCTGGGGTGATTCCCTGCCCAAGAATGGCAAGCAGCCTGCCTCCTTTCAATGAGATGCACGTGGGGTGTGAGAGGCTTGGCAGCAGAGAAGAAGTAAGAGGGGCAGCCAGAGAGGGGATTTGCATGCAGCTTGAAGGCCCCAGATCTCCTGCCTCTCAACCAGGGCATGCCGGCTCTGCCCCCCGGGCCCCATTCCCAGGTGGGCACCCCGCTTCAGGATCTGCCCTTTCCCAGCCATGAAACCACACCCAGGCCACACGCTGAGCCCTGCCAAGGGGGAACTTTGCTCCCCACATGGGCTGGGTGGCACGACTGGCTTAGGGGAGAGAAGGCCCTAGGAGGCCTTTAGGGTGCTGCCCCAGCACAGCAGTGCTCAGGCAAAGGCACTCTGCTTTCTGTAGGCTGGATGCACACTGGAGTTGCTGCTTGAGGCAGAGAGAGCTCCGCAGGGCGAGCCAGGGCTGAAGGCAAAGCAGAGAGGTTTTGGGTGGAGTGATGGCACCATCTGCTGGCTGACCAGCATGGGAGGAGAGGCCTCACTCCAAAGGAGGTCCTGAGGACATTTGCAAGTAGGAGGCACTCTGGCTGCACAAGCTCGAGAGTCCTGCTTAGGACTTCCCTCTGGCAGCAGAGTGGGTGCCAAGGGCCTGGGGGTGGGAAAGTGCTCGGAAGCCACAGGGGAGGCTTTGGGCCCCCAGTGCTCTCCGACGGAAAACGCTGCAGGCCCCAGCATCCACGAACTCCTCCAAGGCTTTGCAGTGGCAAAGCTGGCCATAGCAGAGGGCTCCCTGCCAGGTGCTGCAGGCCTTTGGGCATGGCTCAGCTGCAGCTTCCTTGCAGGCTGCTGGTCCAGGGGCGTGTGTCCCCTGGGCCAGAGTGCTGGAGGAGGAGCTCCTAGCAAGGGGAGAGCAAGCCCCTTGTTTCCTTGGCCTAGACTGGCCTGGGCACACAGAGGCCTGCCAGCAGTGAAGACAGGGCAGGCAGCAAGGGGGTGTGGCAGGCAGCGAAGAGGTGGCAGGAGTCCTGCTTGAAAGTGGGGTCATGCCTGTCTTGTGCTCAGGCCCCAGAGGCCACGTGCACACACAGCCTCCGGACCTGCAGCTTCCCAGCAGTGCAGGAGACACACAGGCAACCCCCTGGGGCCTACTCGAATGAACTGTGCTCTGTCGAGGCCCTGCTGGCTGGCAGCGGCCTAGGCCAGCCCGGGCCCTAGGGAGGCCTGGCTGAGCCTGGGCTGGGGCCCGCCCTAGCAGTGCCCAGGCCAAGCCTGGGACTGGAGGCCAGGCTCCAGGCTCATTCCAGCTTGAGCCTGGTGCACAGAGCCTTCAGCTCGGACTTGCAGGGGGACTGCTCAGCACAGTGGCTTTGGCCTGCCATCCACGTTCCTCACTCGGGCCCTTCTGCCTGTCAGAGCCACACTCCCTCGAAGTGTGTTCCTGAGGCAGTTGGACAGTTGGGGAAGCGGAGGCTCTCCCAGCACGGGAGGCCTGCCTAGAGCATGGCTCTGGGTCCAAAGAGGACTCCCTGCACCTCAGGCCCTGGCGAGAGATTTTGTGCACACAGGAGACCCTTGGCACACACAGTGTTTCCCCACGGAAAGCAGTGTGAGAACGAGCCCCTGCCAGGGAAGCACGGCCCTCTCCCATAGAAGCCCTCCATGCGACAGGCTGCCATGGACTCGGCTGCGGGCCTTGGTGGCTGGAGAGACGGCAGCTCCTCTGGAGGCTCTGGGTCCGTGTGCACTCCCCTTCGGGTAAACGAGGCTCCTGGGGTGATTCCCTGCCCAAGAATGGCAAGCAGCCTGCCTCCTTTCAATGAGATGCACGTGGGGTGTGAGAGGCTTGGCAGCAGAGAAGAAGTAAGAGGGGCAGCCAGAGAGGGGATTTGCATGCAGCTTGAAGGCCCCAGATCTCCTGCCTCTCAACCAGGGCATGCCGGCTCTGCCCCCCGGGCCCCATTCCCAGGTGGGCACCCCGCTTCAGGATCTGTCCTTTCCCAGCCATGAAACCACACCCAGGCCACACGCTGAGCCCTGCCAAGGGGGAACTTTGCTCCCCACATGGGCTGGGTGGCACGACTGGCTTAGGGGAGAGAAGGCCCTAGGAGGCCTTTAGGGTGCTGCCCCAGCACAGCAGTGCTCAGGCAAAGGCACTCTGCTTTCTGTAGGCTGGATGCACACTGGAGTTGCTGCTTGAGGCAGAGAGAGCTCCGCAGGGCGAGCCAGGGCTGAAGGCAAAGCAGAGAGGTTTTGGGTGGAGTGATGGCACCATCTGCTGGCTGACCAGCATGGGAGGAGAGGCCTCACTCCAAAGGAGGTCCTGAGGACATTTGCAAGCAGGAGGCACTCTGGCTGCACAAGCTCGAGAGTCCTGCTTAGGACTTCCCTCTGGCAGCAGAGTGGGTGCCAAGGGCCTGGGGGTGGGAAAGTGCTCGGAAGCCACAGGGGAGGCTTTGGGCCCCCAGTGCTCTCCGACGGAAAACGCTGCAGGCCCCAGCATCCACGAACTCCTCCAAGGCTTTGCAGTGGCAAAGCTGGCCATAGCAGAGGGCTCCCTGCCAGGTGCTGCAGGCCTTTGGGCATGGCTCAGCTGCAGCTTCCTTGCAGGCTGCTGGTCCAGGGGCGTGTGTCCCCTGGGCCAGAGTGCTGGAGGAGGAGCTCCTAGCAAGGGGAGAGCAAGCCCCTTGTTTCCTTGGCCTAGACTGGCCTGGGCACACAGAGGCCTGCCAGCAGTGAAGACAGGGCAGGCAGCAAGGGGGTGTGGCAGGCAGCGAAGAGGTGGCAGGAGTCCTGCTTGAAAGTGGGGTCATGCCTGTCTTGTGCTCAGGCCCCAGAGGCCACGTGCACACACAGCCTCCGGACCTGCAGCTTCCCAGCAGTGCAGGAGACACACAGGCAACCCCCTGGGGCCTACTCGAATGAACTGTGCTCTGTCGAGGCCCTGCTGGCTGGCAGCGGCCTAGGCCAGCCCGGGCCCTCGGGAGGCCTGGCTGAGCCTGGGCTGGGGCCCGCCCTAGCAGTGCCCAGGCCAAGCCTGGGACTGGAGGCCAGGCTCCAGGCTCATTCCAGCTTGAGCCTGGTGCACAGAGCCTTCAGCTCGGACTTGCAGGGGGACTGCTCAGCACAGTGGCTTTGGCCTGCCATCCACGTTCCTCACTCGGGCCCTTCTGCCTGTCAGAGCCACACTCCCTCGAAGTGTGTTCCTGAGGCAGTTGGACAGTTGGGGAAGCGGAGGCTCTCCCAGCACGGGAGGCCTGCCTAGAGCATGGCTCTGGGTCCAAAGAGGACTCCCTGCACCTCAGACACTGGGGAGAGATTTTGTGCACACAGGAGACCCTTGGCACACACAGTGTTTCCCCACGGAAAGCAGTGTGAGAACGAGCCCCTGCCAGGGAAGCACGGCCCTCTCCCATAGAAGCCCTCCATGCGACAGGCTGCCATGGACTCGGCTGCGGGCCTTGGTGGCTGGAGAGACGGCAGCTCCTCTGGAGGCTCTGGGTCCGTGTGCACTCCCCTTCGGGTAAACGAGGCTCCTGGGGTGATTCCCTGCCCAAGAATGGCAAGCAGCCTGCCTCCTTTCAATGAGATGCACGTGGGGTGTGAGAGGCTTGGCAGCAGAGAAGAAGTAAGAGGGGCAGCCAGAGAGGGGATTTGCATGCAGCTTGAAGGCCCCAGATCTCCTGCCTCTCAACCAGGGCATGCCGGCTCTGCCCCCCGGGCCCCATTCCCAGGTGGGCACCCCGCTTCAGGATCTGCCCTTTCCCAGCCATGAAACCACACCCAGGCCACACGCTGAGCCCTGCCAAGGGGGAACTTTGCTCCCCACATGGGCTGGGTGGCACGACTGGCTTAGGGGAGAGAAGGCCCTAGGAGGCCTTTAGGGTGCTGCCCCAGCACAGCAGTGCTCAGGCAAAGGCACTCTGCTTTCTGTAGGCTGGATGCACACTGGAGTTGCTGCTTGAGGCAGAGAGAGCTCCGCAGGGCGAGCCAGGGCTGAAGGCAAAGCAGAGAGGTTTTGGGTGGAGTGATGGCACCATCTGCTGGCTGACCAGCATGGGAGGAGAGGCCTCACTCCAAAGGAGGTCCTGAGGACATTTGCAAGTAGGAGGCACTCTGGCTGCACAAGCTCGAGAGTCCTGCTTAGGACTTCCCTCTGGCAGCAGAGTGGGTGCCAAGGGCCTGGGGGTGGGAAAGTGCTCGGAAGCCACAGGGGAGGCTTTGGGCCCCCAGTGCTCTCCGACGGAAAACGCTGCAGGCCCCAGCATCCACGAACTCCTCCAAGGCTTTGCAGTGGCAAAGCTGGCCATAGCAGAGGGCTCCCTGCCAGGTGCTGCAGGCCTTTGGGCATGGCTCAGCTGCAGCTTCCTTGCAGGCTGCTGGTCCAGGGGCGTGTGTCCCCTGGGCCAGAGTGCTGGAGGAGGAGCTCCTAGCAAGGGGAGAGCAAGCCCCTTGTTTCCTTGGCCTAGACTGGCCTGGGCACACAGAGGCCTGCCAGCAGTGAAGACAGGGCAGGCAGCAAGGGGGTGTGGCAGGCAGCGAAGAGGTGGCAGGAGTCCTGCTTGAAAGTGGGGTCATGCCTGTCTTGTGCTCAGGCCCCAGAGGCCACGTGCACACACAGCCTCCGGACCTGCAGCTTCCCAGCAGTGCAGGAGACACACAGGCAACCCCCTGGGGCCTACTCGAATGAACTGTGCTCTGTCGAGGCCCTGCTGGCTGGCAGCGGCCTAGGCCAGCCCGGGCCCTAGGGAGGCCTGGCTGAGCCTGGGCTGGGGCCCGCCCTAGCAGTGCCCAGGCCAAGCCTGGGACTGGAGGCCAGGCTCCAGGCTCATTCCAGCTTGAGCCTGGTGCACAGAGCCTTCAGCTCGGACTTGCAGGGGGACTGCTCAGCACAGTGGCTTTGGCCTGCCATCCACGTTCCTCACTCGGGCCCTTCTGCCTGTCAGAGCCACACTCCCTCAAAGTGTGTTCCTGAGGCAGTTGGACAGTTGGGGAAGCGGAGGCTCTCCCAGCACGGGAGGCCTGCCTAGAGCATGGCTCTGGGTCCAAAGAGGACTCCCTGCACCTCAGGCACTGGGGAGAGATTTTGTGCACACAGGAGACCCTTGGCACACACAGTGTTTCCCCACGGAAAGCAGTGTGAGAACGGGCCCCTGCCAGGGAAGCATGGCCCTCTCCCATAGAAGTCCTCCATGCGACAGGCTGCCATGGACTCGGCTGCAGGCCTTGGTGGCTGGAGAGACGGCAGCTCCTCTGGAGGCTCTGGGTCCATGTGCACTCCCCTTCGGGTAAACGAGGCTCCTGGGGTGATTCCCTGCCCAAGAATGGCAAGCAGCCTGCCTCCTTTCAATGAGATGCACGTGGGGTGTGAGAGGCTTGGCAGCAGAGAAGAAGCAAGAGGGGCTGCCAGAGAGGGGATTTGCATGCAGCTTGAAGGCCCCAGATCTCCTGCCTCTCAACCAGGGCATGCCGGCTCTGCCCCCCGGGCCCCATTCCCAGGTGGGCACCCAGCTTCAGGATCTGCCCTTTCCCAGCCATGAAACCACACCCAGGCCACACGCTGAGCCCTGCCAAGGGGGAACTTTGCTCCCCACATGGGCTGGGTGGCACGACTGGCTTAGGGGAGAGAAGGCCCTAGGAGGCCTTTAGGGTGCTGCCCCAGCACAGCAGTGCTCAGGCAAAGGCACTCTGCTTTCTGTAGGCTGGATGCACACTGCAGTTGCTGCTTGAGGCAGAGAGAGCTCCACAGGGCGAGCCAGGGCTGAAGGCAAAGCAGAGAGGTTTTGGGTGGAGCGATGGCACCATCTGCTGGCTGAGCAGCATGGGAGGAGAGGCCTCACTCCAAAGGAGGTCCTGAGGACATTTGCAAGCAGGAGGCACTCTGGCTGCACAAGCTCGAGAGTCCTGCTTAGGACTTCCCTCTGGCAGCAGAGTGGGTGCCAAGGGCCTGGGGGTGGGAAAGTGCTCGGAAGCCACAGGGGAGGCTTTGGGCCCCCAGTGCTCTCCGACGGAAAACGCTGCAGGCCCCAGCATCCACGACCTCCTCCAAGGCTTTGCAGTGGGAAAGCTGTCCATAGCAGAGGGCTCCCTGCCAGGTGCTGCAGGCCTTTGGGCATGGCTCAGCTGCAGCTTCCTGGCAGGCTGTTGGTCCAGGGGCATGTGTCCCCTGGGCCAGAGTGCTGGAGGAGGAGCTCCTAGCAAGGGGAGAGCAAGCCCCTTGTTTCCTTGGCCTAGACTGGCCTGGGCACACAGAGGCCTGCCAGCAGTGAAGACAGGGCAGGCAGCAAGGGGGTGTGGCAGGCAGCGAAGAGGTGGCAGGAGTCCTGCTTGAAAGTGGGGTCATGCCTGTCTTGTGCTCAGGCCCCAGAGGCCACGTGCACACACAGCCTCCGGACCTGCAGCTTCCCAGCAGTGCAGGAGACACACAGGCAACCCCCTGGGGCCTACTCGAATGAACTGTGCTCTGTCGAGGCCCTGCTGGCTGGCAGCGGCCTAGGCCAGCCCGGGCCCTAGGGAGGCCTGGCTGAGCCTGGGCTGGGGCCCGCCCTAGCAGTGCCCAGGCCAAGCCTGGGACTGGAGGCCAGGCTCCAGGCTCATTCCAGCTTGAGCCTGGTGCACAGAGCCTTCAGCTCGGACTTGCAGGGGGACTGCTCAGCACAGTGGCTTTGGCCTGCCATCCACGTTCCTCACTCGGGCCCTTCTGCCTGTCAGAGCCACACTCCCTCAAAGTGTGTTCCTGAGGCAGTTGGACAGTTGGGGAAGCGGAGGCTCTCCCAGCACGGGAGGCCTGCCTAGAGCATGGCTCTGGGTCCAAAGAGGACTCCCTGCACCTCAGGCACTGGGGAGAGATTTTGTGCACACAGGAGACCCTTGGCACACACAGTGTTTCCCCACGGAAAGCAGTGTGAGAACGGGCCCCTGCCAGGGAAGCATGGCCCTCTCCCATAGAAGTCCTCCATGCGACAGGCTGCCATGGACTCGGCTGCAGGCCTTGGTGGCTGGAGAGACGGCAGCTCCTCTGGAGGCTCTGGGTCCATGTGCACTCCCCTTCGGGTAAACGAGGCTCCTGGGGTGATTCCCTGCAAAGGAATGGCAAGCAGCCTGCCTCCTTTCAATGAGACGCACGTGGGGTGTGAGAGGCTTGGCAGCAGAGAAGAAGCAAGAGGGGCTGCCAGAGAGGGGATTTGCATGCAGCTTGAAGGCCCCAGATCTCCTGCCTCTCAACCAGGGCATGCCGGCTCTGCCCCCCGGGCCCCATTCCCAGGTGGGCACCCAGCTTCAGGATCTGCCCTTTCCCAGCCATGAAACCACACCCAGGCCACACGCTGAGCCCTGCCAAGGGGGAACTTTGCTCCCCACATGGGCTGGGTGGCACGACTGGCTTAGGGGAGAGAAGGCCCTGGGAGGCCTTTAGGGTGCTGCCCCAGCACAGCAGTGCTCAGGCAAAGGCACTCTGCTTTCTGTAGGCTGGATGCACACTGCAGTTGCTGCTTGAGGCAGAGAGAGCTCCACAGGGCGAGCCAGGGCTGAAGGCAAAGCAGAGAGGTTTTGGGTGGAGCGATGGCACCATCTGCTGGCTGAGCAGCATGGGAGGAGAGGCCTCACTCCAAAGGAGGTCCTGAGGACATTTGCAAGCAGGAGGCACTCTGGCTGCACAAGCTCGAGAGTCCTGCTTAGGACTTCCCTCTGGCAGCAGAGTGGGTGCCAAGGGCCTGGGGCTGGGAAAGTGCTCGGAAGCCACAGGGGAGGCTTTGGGCCCCCAGTGCTCTCCGACGGAAAACGCTGCAGGCCCCAGCATCCACGACCTCCTCCAAGGCTTTGCAGTGGGAAAGCTGTCCATAGCAGAGGGCTCCCTGCCAGGTGCTGCAGGCCTTTGGGCATGGCTCAGCTGCAGCTTCCTGGCAGGCTGTTGGTCCAGGGGCATGTGTCCCCTGGGCCAGAGTGCTGGAGGAGGAGCTCCTAGCAAGGGGAGAGCAAGCCCCTTGTTTCCTTGGCCTAGACTGGCCTGGGCACACAGAGGCCTGCCAGCAGTGAAGACAGGGCAGGCAGCAAGGGGGTGTGGCAGGCAGCGAAGAGGTGGCAGGAGTCCTGCTTGAAAGTGGGGTCATGCCTGTCTTGTGCTCAGGCCCCAGAGGCCACGTGCACACACAGCCTCCGGACATGCAGCTTCCCAGCAGTGCAGGAGCCACCCAGGCAACCCCCTGGGGCCTACTCGAATGAACTGTGCTCTGTCGAGGCCCTGCTGGCTGGCAGCGGCCTAGGCCAGCCCGGGCCCTAGGGAGGCCTGGCTGAGCCTGGGCTGGGGCCCGCCCTAGCAGTGCCCAGGCCAAGCCTGGGACTGGAGGCCAGGCTCCAGGCTCATTCCAGCTTGAGCCTGGTGCACAGAGCCTTCAGCTCGGACTTGCAGGGGGACTGCTCAGCACAGTGGCTTTGGCCTGCCATCCACGTTCCTCACTCGGGCCCTTCTGCCTGTCAGAGCCACACTCCCTCAAAGTGTGTTCCTGAGGCAGTTGGACAGTTGGGGAAGCGGAGGCTCTCCCAGCACGGGAGGCCTGCCTAGAGCATGGCTCTGGGTCCAAAGAGGACTCCCTGCACCTCAGACACTGGGGAGAGATTTTGTGCACACAGGAGACCCTTGGCACACACAGTGTTTCCCCACGGAAAGCAGTGTGAGAACGAGCCCCTGCCAGGGAAGCACGGCCCTCTCCCATAGAAGCCCTCCATGCGACAGGCTGCCATGGACTCGGCTGCGGGCCTTGGTGGCTGGAGAGACGGCAGCTCCTCTGGAGGCTCTGGGTCCATGTGCACTCCCCTTCGGGTAAACGAGGCTCCTGGGGTGATTCCCTGCCCAAGAATGGCAAGCAGCCTGCCTCCTTTCAATGAGATGCACGTGGGGTGTGAGAGGCTTGGCAGCAGAGAAGAAGTAAGAGGGGCAGCCAGAGAGGGGATTTGCATGCAGCTTGAAGGCCCCAGATCTCCTGCCTCTCAACCAGGGCATGCCGGCTCTGCCCCCCGGGCCCCATTCCCAGGTGGGCACCCAGCTTCAGGATCTGCCCTTTCCCAGCCATGAAACCACACCCAGGCCACACGCTGAGCCCTGCCAAGGGGGAACTTTGCTCCCCACATGGGCTGGGTGGCACGACTGGCTTAGGGGAGAGAAGGCCCTAGGAGGCCTTTAGGGTGCTGCCCCAGCACAGCAGTGCTCAGGCAAAGGCACTCTGCTTTCTGTAGGCTGGATGCACACTGGAGTTGCTGCTTGAGGCAGAGAGAGCTCCGCAGGGCGAGCCAGGGCTGAAGGCAAAGCAGAGAGGTTTTGGGTGGAGTGATGGCACCATCTGCTGGCTGACCAGCATGGGAGGAGAGGCCTCACTCCAAAGGAGGTCCTGAGGACATTTGCAAGTAGGAGGCACTCTGGCTGCACAAGCTCGAGAGTCCTGCTTAGGACTTCCCTCTGGCAGCAGAGTGGGTGCCAAGGGCCTGGGGGTGGGAAAGTGCTCGGAAGCCACAGGGGAGGCTTTGGGCCCCCAGTGCTCTCCGACGGAAAACGCTGCAGGCCCCAGCATCCACGAACTCCTCCAAGGCTTTGCAGTGGCAAAGCTGGCCATAGCAGAGGGCTCCCTGCCAGGTGCTGCAGGCCTTTGGGCATGGCTCAGCTGCAGCTTCCTTGCAGGCTGCTGGTCCAGGGGCGTGTGTCCCCTGGGCCAGAGTGCTGGAGGAGGAGCTCCTAGCAAGGGGAGAGCAAGCCCCTTGTTTCCTTGGCCTAGACTGGCCTGGGCACACAGAGGCCTGCCAGCAGTGAAGACAGGGCAGGCAGCAAGGGGGTGTGGCAGGCAGCGAAGAGGTGGCAGGAGTCCTGCTTGAAAGTGGGGTCATGCCTGTCTTGTGCTCAGGCCCCAGAGGCCACGTGCACACACAGCCTCCGGACCTGCAGCTTCCCAGCAGTGCAGGAGACACACAGGCAACCCCCTGGGGCCTACTCGAATGAACTGTGCTCTGTCGAGGCCCTGCTGGCTGGCAGCGGCCTAGGCCAGCCCGGGCCCTCGGGAGGCCTGGCTGAGCCTGGGCTGGGGCCCGCCCTAGCAGTGCCCAGGCCAAGCCTGGGACTGGAGGCCAGGCTCCAGGCTCATTCCAGCTTGAGCCTGGTGCACAGAGCCTTCAGCTCGGACTTGCAGGGGGACTGCTCAGCACAGTGGCTTTGGCCTGCCATCCACGTTCCTCACTCGGGCCCTTCTGCCTGTCAGAGCCACACTCCCTCGAAGTGTGTTCCTGAGGCAGTTGGACAGTTGGGGAAGCGGAGGCTCTCCCAGCACGGGAGGCCTGCCTAGAGCATGGCTCTGGGTCCAAAGAGGACTCCCTGCACCTCAGACACTGGGGAGAGATTTTGTGCACACAGGAGACCCTTGGCACACACAGTGTTTCCCCACGGAAAGCAGTGTGAGAACGAGCCCCTGCCAGGGAAGCACGGCCCTCTCCCATAGAAGCCCTCCATGCGACAGGCTGCCATGGACTCGGCTGCGGGCCTTGGTGGCTGGAGAGACGGCAGCTCCTCTGGAGGCTCTGGGTCCGTGTGCACTCCCCTTCGGGTAAACGAGGCTCCTGGGGTGATTCCCTGCCCAAGAATGGCAAGCAGCCTGCCTCCTTTCAATGAGATGCACGTGGGGTGTGAGAGGCTTGGCAGCAGAGAAGAAGTAAGAGGGGCAGCCAGAGAGGGGATTTGCATGCAGCTTGAAGGCCCCAGATCTCCTGCCTCTCAACCAGGGCATGCCGGCTCTGCCCCCCGGGCCCCATTCCCAGGTGGGCACCCCGCTTCAGGATCTGCCCTTTCCCAGCCATGAAACCACACCCAGGCCACACGCTGAGCCCTGCCAAGGGGGAACTTTGCTCCCCACATGGGCTGGGTGGCACGACTGGCTTAGGGGAGAGAAGGCCCTAGGAGGCCTTTAGGGTGCTGCCCCAGCACAGCAGTGCTCAGGCAAAGGCACTCTGCTTTCTGTAGGCTGGATGCACACTGGAGTTGCTGCTTGAGGCAGAGAGAGCTCCGCAGGGCGAGCCAGGGCTGAAGGCAAAGCAGAGAGGTTTTGGGTGGAGTGATGGCACCATCTGCTGGCTGACCAGCATGGGAGGAGAGGCCTCACTCCAAAGGAGGTCCTGAGGACATTTGCAAGTAGGAGGCACTCTGGCTGCACAAGCTCGAGAGTCCTGCTTAGGACTTCCCTCTGGCAGCAGAGTGGGTGCCAAGGGCCTGGGGGTGGGAAAGTGCTCGGAAGCCACAGGGGAGGCTTTGGGCCCCCAGTGCTCTCCGACGGAAAACGCTGCAGGCCCCAGCATCCACGAACTCCTCCAAGGCTTTGCAGTGGCAAAGCTGGCCATAGCAGAGGGCTCCCTGCCAGGTGCTGCAGGCCTTTGGGCATGGCTCAGCTGCAGCTTCCTTGCAGGCTGCTGGTCCAGGGGCGTGTGTCCCCTGGGCCAGAGTGCTGGAGGAGGAGCTCCTAGCAAGGGGAGAGCAAGCCCCTTGTTTCCTTGGCCTAGACTGGCCTGGGCACACAGAGGCCTGCCAGCAGTGAAGACAGGGCAGGCAGCAAGGGGGTGTGGCAGGCAGCGAAGAGGTGGCAGGAGTCCTGCTTGAAAGTGGGGTCATGCCTGTCTTGTGCTCAGGCCCCAGAGGCCACGTGCACACACAGCCTCCGGACCTGCAGCTTCCCAGCAGTGCAGGAGACACACAGGCAACCCCCTGGGGCCTACTCGAATGAACTGTGCTCTGTCGAGGCCCTGCTGGCTGGCAGCGGCCTAGGCCAGCCCGGGCCCTAGGGAGGCCTGGCTGAGCCTGGGCTGGGGCCCGCCCTAGCAGTGCCCAGGCCAAGCCTGGGACTGGAGGCCAGGCTCCAGGCTCATTCCAGCTTGAGCCTGGTGCACAGAGCCTTCAGCTCGGACTTGCAGGGGGACTGCTCAGCACAGTGGCTTTGGCCTGCCATCCACGTTCCTCACTCGGGCCCTTCTGCCTGTCAGAGCCACACTCCCTCGAAGTGTGTTCCTGAGGCAGTTGGACAGTTGGGGAAGCGGAGGCTCTCCCAGCACGGGAGGCCTGCCTAGAGCATGGCTCTGGGTCCAAAGAGGACTCCCTGCACCTCAGACACTGGGGAGAGATTTTGTGCACACAGGAGACCCTTGGCACACACAGTGTTTCCCCACGGAAAGCAGTGTGAGAACGAGCCCCTGCCAGGGAAGCACGGCCCTCTCCCATAGAAGCCCTCCATGCGACAGGCTGCCATGGACTCGGCTGCGGGCCTTGGTGGCTGGAGAGACGGCAGCTCCTCTGGAGGCTCTGGGTCCGTGTGCACTCCCCTTCGGGTAAACGAGGCTCCTGGGGTGATTCCCTGCCCAAGAATGGCAAGCAGCCTGCCTCCTTTCAATGAGATGCACGTGGGGTGTGAGAGGCTTGGCAGCAGAGAAGAAGTAAGAGGGGCAGCCAGAGAGGGGATTTGCATGCAGCTTGAAGGCCCCAGATCTCCTGCCTCTCAACCAGGGCATGCCGGCTCTGCCCCCCGGGCCCCATTCCCAGGTGGGCACCCCGCTTCAGGATCTGCCCTTTCCCAGCCATGAAACCACACCCAGGCCACACGCTGAGCCCTGCCAAGGGGGAACTTTGCTCCCCACATGGGCTGGGTGGCACGACTGGCTTAGGGGAGAGAAGGCCCTAGGAGGCCTTTAGGGTGCTGCCCCAGCACAGCAGTGCTCAGGCAAAGGCACTCTGCTTTCTGTAGGCTGGATGCACACTGGAGTTGCTGCTTGAGGCAGAGAGAGCTCCGCAGGGCGAGCCAGGGCTGAAGGCAAAGCAGAGAGGTTTTGGGTGGAGTGATGGCACCATCTGCTGGCTGACCAGCATGGGAGGAGAGGCCTCACTCCAAAGGAGGTCCTGAGGACATTTGCAAGTAGGAGGCACTCTGGCTGCACAAGCTCGAGAGTCCTGCTTAGGACTTCCCTCTGGCAGCAGAGTGGGTGCCAAGGGCCTGGGGGTGGGAAAGTGCTCGGAAGCCACAGGGGAGGCTTTGGGCCCCCAGTGCTCTCCGACGGAAAACGCTGCAGGCCCCAGCATCCACGAACTCCTCCAAGGCTTTGCAGTGGCAAAGCTGGCCATAGCAGAGGGCTCCCTGCCAGGTGCTGCAGGCCTTTGGGCATGGCTCAGCTGCAGCTTCCTTGCAGGCTGCTGGTCCAGGGGCGTGTGTCCCCTGGGCCAGAGTGCTGGAGGAGGAGCTCCTAGCAAGGGGAGAGCAAGCCCCTTGTTTCCTTGGCCTAGACTGGCCTGGGCACACAGAGGCCTGCCAGCAGTGAAGACAGGGCAGGCAGCAAGGGGGTGTGGCAGGCAGCGAAGAGGTGGCAGGAGTCCTGCTTGAAAGTGGGGTCATGCCTGTCTTGTGCTCAGGCCCCAGAGGCCACGTGCACACACAGCCTCCGGACCTGCAGCTTCCCAGCAGTGCAGGAGACACACAGGCAACCCCCTGGGGCCTACTCGAATGAACTGTGCTCTGTCGAGGCCCTGCTGGCTGGCAGCGGCCTAGGCCAGCCCGGGCCCTAGGGAGGCCTGGCTGAGCCTGGGCTGGGGCCCGCCCTAGCAGTGCCCAGGCCAAGCCTGGGACTGGAGGCCAGGCTCCAGGCTCATTCCAGCTTGAGCCTGGTGCACAGAGCCTTCAGCTCGGACTTGCAGGGGGACTGCTCAGCACAGTGGCTTTGGCCTGCCATCCACGTTCCTCACTCGGGCCCTTCTGCCTGTCAGAGCCACACTCCCTCAAAGTGTGTTCCTGAGGCAGTTGGACAGTTGGGGAAGCGGAGGCTCTCCCAGCACGGGAGGCCTGCCTAGAGCATGGCTCTGGGTCCAAAGAGGACTCCCTGCACCTCAGGCACTGGGGAGAGATTTTGTGCACACAGGAGACCCTTGGCACACACAGTGTTTCCCCACGGAAAGCAGTGTGAGAACGGGCCCCTGCCAGGGAAGCATGGCCCTCTCCCATAGAAGTCCTCCATGCGACAGGCTGCCATGGACTCGGCTGCAGGCCTTGGTGGCTGGAGAGACGGCAGCTCCTCTGGAGGCTCTGGGTCCATGTGCACTCCCCTTCGGGTAAACGAGGCTCCTGGGGTGATTCCCTGCCCAAGAATGGCAAGCAGCCTGCCTCCTTTCAATGAGATGCACGTGGGGTGTGAGAGGCTTGGCAGCAGAGAAGAAGCAAGAGGGGCTGCCAGAGAGGGGATTTGCATGCAGCTTGAAGGCCCCAGATCTCCTGCCTCTCAACCAGGGCATGCCGGCTCTGCCCCCCGGGCCCCATTCCCAGGTGGGCACCCAGCTTCAGGATCTGCCCTTTCCCAGCCATGAAACCACACCCAGGCCACACGCTGAGCCCTGCCAAGGGGGAACTTTGCTCCCCACATGGGCTGGGTGGCACGACTGGCTTAGGGGAGAGAAGGCCCTAGGAGGCCTTTAGGGTGCTGCCCCAGCACAGCAGTGCTCAGGCAAAGGCACTCTGCTTTCTGTAGGCTGGATGCACACTGCAGTTGCTGCTTGAGGCAGAGAGAGCTCCACAGGGCGAGCCAGGGCTGAAGGCAAAGCAGAGAGGTTTTGGGTGGAGCGATGGCACCATCTGCTGGCTGAGCAGCATGGGAGGAGAGGCCTCACTCCAAAGGAGGTCCTGAGGACATTTGCAAGCAGGAGGCACTCTGGCTGCACAAGCTCGAGAGTCCTGCTTAGGACTTCCCTCTGGCAGCAGAGTGGGTGCCAAGGGCCTGGGGGTGGGAAAGTGCTCGTAAGCCACAGGGGAGGCTTTGGGCCCCCAGTGCTCTCCGACGGAAAACGCTGCAGGCCCCAGCATCCACGACCTCCTCCAAGGCTTTGCAGTGGGAAAGCTGTCCATAGCAGAGGGCTCCCTGCCAGGTGCTGCAGGCCTTTGGGCATGGCTCAGCTGCAGCTTCCTGGCAGGCTGTTGGTCCAGGGGCATGTGTCCCCTGGGCCAGAGTGCTGGAGGAGGAGCTCCTAGCAAGGGGAGAGCAAGCCCCTTGTTTCCTTGGCCTAGACTGGCCTGGGCACACAGAGGCCTGCCAGCAGTGAAGACAGGGCAGGCAGCAAGGGGGTGTGGCAGGCAGCGAAGAGGTGGCAGGAGTCCTGCTTGAAAGTGGGGTCATGCCTGTCTTGTGCTCAGGCCCCAGAGGCCACGTGCACACACAGCCTCCGGACCTGCAGCTTCCCAGCAGTGCAGGAGACACACAGGCAACCCCCTGGGGCCTACTCGAATGAACTGTGCTCTGTCGAGGCCCTGCTGGCTGGCAGCGGCCTAGGCCAGCCCGGGCCCTAGGGAGGCCTGGCTGAGCCTGGGCTGGGGCCCGCCCTAGCAGTGCCCAGGCCAAGCCTGGGACTGGAGGCCAGGCTCCAGGCTCATTCCAGCTTGAGCCTGGTGCACAGAGCCTTCAGCTCGGACTTGCAGGGGGACTGCTCAGCACAGTGGCTTTGGCCTGCCATCCACGTTCCTCACTCGGGCCCTTCTGCCTGTCAGAGCCACACTCCCTCAAAGTGTGTTCCTGAGGCAGTTGGACAGTTGGGGAAGCGGAGGCTCTCCCAGCACGGGAGGCCTGCCTAGAGCATGGCTCTGGGTCCAAAGAGGACTCCCTGCACCTCAGGCACTGGGGAGAGATTTTGTGCACACAGGAGACCCTTGGCACACACAGTGTTTCCCCACGGAAAGCAGTGTGAGAACGGGCCCCTGCCAGGGAAGCATGGCCCTCTCCCATAGAAGTCCTCCATGCGACAGGCTGCCATGGACTCGGCTGCAGGCCTTGGTGGCTGGAGAGACGGCAGCTCCTCTGGAGGCTCTGGGTCCATGTGCACTCCCCTTCGGGTAAACGAGGCTCCTGGGGTGATTCCCTGCAAGGGAATGGCAAGCAGCCTGCCTCCTTTCAATGAGACGCACGTGGGGTGTGAGAGGCTTGGCAGCAGAGAAGAAGCAAGAGGGGCTGCCAGAGAGGGGATTTGCATGCAGCTTGAAGGCCCCAGATCTCCTGCCTCTCAACCAGGGCATGCCGGCTCTGCCCCCCGGGCCCCATTCCCAGGTGGGCACCCAGCTTCAGGATCTGCCCTTTCCCAGCCATGAAACCACACCCAGGCCACACGCTGAGCCCTGCCAAGGGGGAACTTTGCTCCCCACATGGGCTGGGTGGCACGACTGGCTTAGGGGAGAGAAGGCCCTGGGAGGCCTTTAGGGTGCTGCCCCAGCACAGCAGTGCTCAGGCAAAGGCACTCTGCTTTCTGTAGGCTGGATGCACACTGCAGTTGCTGCTTGAGGCAGAGAGAGCTCCACAGGGCGAGCCAGGGCTGAAGGCAAAGCAGAGAGGTTTTGGGTGGAGCGATGGCACCATCTGCTGGCTGAGCAGCATGGGAGGAGAGGCCTCACTCCAAAGGAGGTCCTGAGGACATTTGCAAGCAGGAGGCACTCTGGCTGCACAAGCTCGAGAGTCCTGCTTAGGACTTCCCTCTGGCAGCAGAGTGGGTGCCAAGGGCCTGGGGCTGGGAAAGTGCTCGGAAGCCACAGGGGAGGCTTTGGGCCCCCAGTGCTCTCCGACGGAAAACGCTGCAGGCCCCAGCATCCACGACCTCCTCCAAGGCTTTGCAGTGGGAAAGCTGTCCATAGCAGAGGGCTCCCTGCCAGGTGCTGCAGGCCTTTGGGCATGGCTCAGCTGCAGCTTCCTGGCAGGCTGTTGGTCCAGGGGCATGTGTCCCCTGGGCCAGAGTGCTGGAGGAGGAGCTCCTAGCAAGGGGAGAGCAAGCCCCTTGTTTCCTTGGCCTAGACTGGCCTGGGCACACAGAGGCCTGCCAGCAGTGAAGACAGGGCAGGCAGCAAGGGGGTGTGGCAGGCAGCGAAGAGGTGGCAGGAGTCCTGCTTGAAAGTGGGGTCATGCCTGTCTTGTGCTCAGGCCCCAGAGGCCACGTGCACACACAGCCTCCGGACCTGCAGCTTCCCAGCAGTGCAGGAGCCACCCAGGCAACCCCCTGGGGCCTACTCGAATGAACTGTGCTCTGTCGAGGCCCTGCTGGCTGGCAGCGGCCTAGGCCAGCCCGGGCCCTAGGGAGGCCTGGCTGAGCCTGGGCTGGGGCCCGCCCTAGCAGTGCCCAGGCCAAGCCTGGGACTGGAGGCCAGGCTCCAGGCTCATTCCAGCTTGAGCCTGGTGCACAGAGCCTTCAGCTCGGACTTGCAGGGGGACTGCTCAGCACAGTGGCTTTGGCCTGCCATCCACGTTCCTCACTCGGGCCCTTCTGCCTGTCAGAGCCACACTCCCTCAAAGTGTGTTCCTGAGGCAGTTGGACAGTTGGGGAAGCGGAGGCTCTCCCAGCACGGGAGGCCTGCCTAGAGCATGGCTCTGGGTCCAAAGAGGACTCCCTGCACCTCAGACACTGGGGAGAGATTTTGTGCACACAGGAGACCCTTGGCACACACAGTGTTTCCCCACGGAAAGCAGTGTGAGAACGAGCCCCTGCCAGGGAAGCACGGCCCTCTCCCATAGAAGCCCTCCATGCGACAGGCTGCCATGGACTCGGCTGCGGGCCTTGGTGGCTGGAGAGACGGCAGCTCCTCTGGAGGCTCTGGGTCCATGTGCACTCCCCTTCGGGTAAACGAGGCTCCTGGGGTGATTCCCTGCCCAAGAATGGCAAGCAGCCTGCCTCCTTTCAATGAGATGCACGTGGGGTGTGAGAGGCTTGGCAGCAGAGAAGAAGTAAGAGGGGCAGCCAGAGAGGGGATTTGCATGCAGCTTGAAGGCCCCAGATCTCCTGCCTCTCAACCAGGGCATGCCGGCTCTGCCCCCCGGGCCCCATTCCCAGGTGGGCACCCAGCTTCAGGATCTGCCCTTTCCCAGCCATGAAACCACACCCAGGCCACACGCTGAGCCCTGCCAAGGGGGAACTTTGCTCCCCACATGGGCTGGGTGGCACGACTGGCTTAGGGGAGAGAAGGCCCTAGGAGGCCTTTAGGGTGCTGCCCCAGCACAGCAGTGCTCAGGCAAAGGCACTCTGCTTTCTGTAGGCTGGATGCACACTGGAGTTGCTGCTTGAGGCAGAGAGAGCTCCGCAGGGCGAGCCAGGGCTGAAGGCAAAGCAGAGAGGTTTTGGGTGGAGTGATGGCACCATCTGCTGGCTGACCAGCATGGGAGGAGAGGCCTCACTCCAAAGGAGGTCCTGAGGACATTTGCAAGTAGGAGGCACTCTGGCTGCACAAGCTCGAGAGTCCTGCTTAGGACTTCCCTCTGGCAGCAGAGTGGGTGCCAAGGGCCTGGGGGTGGGAAAGTGCTCGGAAGCCACAGGGGAGGCTTTGGGCCCCCAGTGCTCTCCGACGGAAAACGCTGCAGGCCCCAGCATCCACGAACTCCTCCAAGGCTTTGCAGTGGCAAAGCTGGCCATAGCAGAGGGCTCCCTGCCAGGTGCTGCAGGCCTTTGGGCATGGCTCAGCTGCAGCTTCCTTGCAGGCTGCTGGTCCAGGGGCGTGTGTCCCCTGGGCCAGAGTGCTGGAGGAGGAGCTCCTAGCAAGGGGAGAGCAAGCCCCTTGTTTCCTTGGCCTAGACTGGCCTGGGCACACAGAGGCCTGCCAGCAGTGAAGACAGGGCAGGCAGCAAGGGGGTGTGGCAGGCAGCGAAGAGGTGGCAGGAGTCCTGCTTGAAAGTGGGGTCATGCCTGTCTTGTGCTCAGGCCCCAGAGGCCACGTGCACACACAGCCTCCGGACCTGCAGCTTCCCAGCAGTGCAGGAGACACACAGGCAACCCCCTGGGGCCTACTCGAATGAACTGTGCTCTGTCGAGGCCCTGCTGGCTGGCAGCGGCCTAGGCCAGCCCGGGCCCTAGGGAGGCCTGGCTGAGCCTGGGCTGGGGCCCGCCCTAGCAGTGCCCAGGCCAAGCCTGGGACTGGAGGCCAGGCTCCAGGCTCATTCCAGCTTGAGCCTGGTGCACAGAGCCTTCAGCTCGGACTTGCAGGGGGACTGCTCAGCACAGTGGCTTTGGCCTGCCATCCACGTTCCTCACTCGGGCCCTTCTGCCTGTCAGAGCCACACTCCCTCGAAGTGTGTTCCTGAGGCAGTTGGACAGTTGGGGAAGCGGAGGCTCTCCCAGCACGGGAGGCCTGCCTAGAGCATGGCTCTGGGTCCAAAGAGGACTCCCTGCACCTCAGACACTGGGGAGAGGTTTTGTGCACACAGGAGACCCTTGGCACACACAGTGTTTCCCCACGGAAAGCAGTGTGAGAACGAGCCCCTGCCAGGGAAGCACGGCCCTCTCCCATAGAAGCCCTCCATGCGACAGGCTGCCATGGACTCGGCTGCGGGCCTTGGTGGCTGGAGAGACGGCAGCTCCTCTGGAGGCTCTGGGTCCGTGTGCACTCCCCTTCGGGTAAACGAGGCTCCTGGGGTGATTCCCTGCCCAAGAATGGCAAGCAGCCTGCCTCCTTTCAATGAGATGCACGTGGGGTGTGAGAGGCTTGGCAGCAGAGAAGAAGTAAGAGGGGCAGCCAGAGAGGGGATTTGCATGCAGCTTGAAGGCCCCAGATCTCCTGCCTCTCAACCAGGGCATGCCGGCTCTGCCCCCCGGGCCCCATTCCCAGGTGGGCACCCCGCTTCAGGATCTGCCCTTTCCCAGCCATGAAACCACACCCAGGCCACACGCTGAGCCCTGCCAAGGGGGAACTTTGCTCCCCACATGGGCTGGGTGGCACGACTGGCTTAGGGGAGAGAAGGCCCTAGGAGGCCTTTAGGGTGCTGCCCCAGCACAGCAGTGCTCAGGCAAAGGCACTCTGCTTTCTGTAGGCTGGATGCACACTGGAGTTGCTGCTTGAGGCAGAGAGAGCTCCGCAGGGCGAGCCAGGGCTGAAGGCAAAGCAGAGAGGTTTTGGGTGGAGTGATGGCACCATCTGCTGGCTGACCAGCATGGGAGGAGAGGCCTCACTCCAAAGGAGGTCCTGAGGACATTTGCAAGTAGGAGGCACTCTGGCTGCACAAGCTCGAGAGTCCTGCTTAGGACTTCCCTCTGGCAGCAGAGTGGGTGCCAAGGGCCTGGGGGTGGGAAAGTGCTCGGAAGCCACAGGGGAGGCTTTGGGCCCCCAGTGCTCTCCGACGGAAAACGCTGCAGGCCCCAGCATCCACGAACTCCTCCAAGGCTTTGCAGTGGCAAAGCTGGCCATAGCAGAGGGCTCCCTGCCAGGTGCTGCAGGCCTTTGGGCATGGCTCAGCTGCAGCTTCCTTGCAGGCTGCTGGTCCAGGGGCGTGTGTCCCCTGGGCCAGAGTGCTGGAGGAGGAGCTCCTAGCAAGGGGAGAGCAAGCCCCTTGTTTCCTTGGCCTAGACTGGCCTGGGCACACAGAGGCCTGCCAGCAGTGAAGACAGGGCAGGCAGCAAGGGGGTGTGGCAGGCAGCGAAGAGGTGGCAGGAGTCCTGCTTGAAAGTGGGGTCATGCCTGTCTTGTGCTCAGGCCCCAGAGGCCACGTGCACACACAGCCTCCGGACCTGCAGCTTCCCAGCAGTGCAGGAGACACACAGGCAACCCCCTGGGGCCTACTCGAATGAACTGTGCTCTGTCGAGGCCCTGCTGGCTGGCAGCGGCCTAGGCCAGCCCGGGCCCTAGGGAGGCCTGGCTGAGCCTGGGCTGGGGCCCGCCCTAGCAGTGCCCAGGCCAAGCCTGGGACTGGAGGCCAGGCTCCAGGCTCATTCCAGCTTGAGCCTGGTGCACAGAGCCTTCAGCTCGGACTTGCAGGGGGACTGCTCAGCACAGTGGCTTTGGCCTGCCATCCACGTTCCTCACTCGGGCCCTTCTGCCTGTCAGAGCCACACTCCCTCAAAGTGTGTTCCTGAGGCAGTTGGACAGTTGGGGAAGCGGAGGCTCTCCCAGCACGGGAGGCCTGCCTAGAGCATGGCTCTGGGTCCAAAGAGGACTCCCTGCACCTCAGGCACTGGGGAGAGATTTTGTGCACACAGGAGACCCTTGGCACACACAGTGTTTCCCCACGGAAAGCAGTGTGAGAACGGGCCCCTGCCAGGGAAGCATGGCCCTCTCCCATAGAAGTCCTCCATGCGACAGGCTGCCATGGACTCGGCTGCAGGCCTTGGTGGCTGGAGAGACGGCAGCTCCTCTGGAGGCTCTGGGTCCATGTGCACTCCCCTTCGGGTAAACGAGGCTCCTGGGGTGATTCCCTGCCCAAGAATGGCAAGCAGCCTGCCTCCTTTCAATGAGATGCACGTGGGGTGTGAGAGGCTTGGCAGCAGAGAAGAAGCAAGAGGGGCTGCCAGAGAGGGGATTTGCATGCAGCTTGAAGGCCCCAGATCTCCTGCCTCTCAACCAGGGCATGCCAGCTCTGCCCCCGGGCCCCATTCCCAGGTGGGCACCCAGCTTCAGGATCTGCCCTTTCCCAGCCATGAAACCACACCCAGGCCACACGCTGAGCCCTGCCAAGGGGGAACTTTGCTCCCCACATGGGCTGGGTGGCACGACTGGCTTAGGGGAGAGAAGGCCCTAGGAGGCCTTTAGGGTGCTGCCCCAGCACAGCAGTGCTCAGGCAAAGGCACTCTGCTTTCTGTAGGCTGGATGCACACTGCAGTTGCTGCTTGAGGCAGAGAGAGCTCCACAGGGCGAGCCAGGGCTGAAGGCAAAGCAGAGAGGTTTTGGGTGGAGCGATGGCACCATCTGCTGGCTGAGCAGCATGGGAGGAGAGGCCTCACTCCAAAGGAGGTCCTGAGGACATTTGCAAGCAGGAGGCACTCTGGCTGCACAAGCTCGAGAGTCCTGCTTAGGACTTCCCTCTGGCAGCAGAGTGGGTGCCAAGGGCCTGGGGCTGGGAAAGTGCTCGGAAGCCACAGGGGAGGCTTTGGGCCCCCAGTGCTCTCCGACGGAAAACGCTGCAGGCCCCAGCATCCACGACCTCCTCCAAGGCTTTGCAGTGGGAAAGCTGTCCATAGCAGAGGGCTCCCTGCCAGGTGCTGCAGGCCTTTGGGCATGGCTCAGCTGCAGCTTCCTGGCAGGCTGTTGGTCCAGGGGCATGTGTCCCCTGGGCCAGAGTGCTGGAGGAGGAGCTCCTAGCAAGGGGAGAGCAAGCCCCTTGTTTCCTTGGCCTAGACTGGCCTGGGCACACAGAGGCCTGCCAGCAGTGAAGACAGGGCAGGCAGCAAGGGGGTGTGGCAGGCAGCGAAGAGGTGGCAGGAGTCCTGCTTGAAAGTGGGGTCATGCCTGTCTTGTGCTCAGGCCCCAGAGGCCACGTGCACACACAGCCTCCGGACCTGCAGCTTCCCAGCAGTGCAGGAGCCACCCAGGCAACCCCCTGGGGCCTACTCGAATGAACTGTGCTCTGTCGAGGCCCTGCTGGCTGGCAGCGGCCTAGGCCAGCCCGGGCCCTAGGGAGGCCTGGCTGAGCCTGGGCTGGGGCCCGCCCTAGCAGTGCCCAGGCCAAGCCTGGGACTGGAGGCCAGGCTCCAGGCTCATTCCAGCTTGAGCCTGGTGCACAGAGCCTTCAGCTCGGACTTGCAGGGGGACTGCTCAGCACAGTGGCTTTGGCCTGCCATCCACGTTCCTCACTCGGGCCCTTCTGCCTGTCAGAGCCACACTCCCTCAAAGTGTGTTCCTGAGGCAGTTGGACAGTTGGGGAAGCGGAGGCTCTCCCAGCACGGGAGGCCTGCCTAGAGCATGGCTCTGGGTCCAAAGAGGACTCCCTGCACCTCAGACACTGGGGAGAGATTTTGTGCACACAGGAGACCCTTGGCACACACAGTGTTTCCCCACGGAAAGCAGTGTGAGAACGAGCCCCTGCCAGGGAAGCATGGCCCTCTCCCATAGAAGCCCTCCATGCGACAGGCTGCCATGGACTCGGCTGCGGGCCTTGGTGGCTGGAGAGACGGCAGCTCCTCTGGAGGCTCTGGGTCCGTGTGCACTCCCCTTCGGGTAAACGAGGCTCCTGGGGTGATTCCCTGCCCAAGAATGGCAAGCAGCCTGCCTCCTTTCAATGAGATGCACGTGGGGTGTGAGAGGCTTGGCAGCAGAGAAGAAGTAAGAGGGGCAGCCAGAGAGGGGATTTGCATGCAGCTTGAAGGCCCCAGATCTCCTGCCTCTCAACCAGGGCATGCCGGCTCTGCCCCCCGGGCCCCATTCCCAGGTGGGCACCCAGCTTCAGGATCTGCCCTTTCCCAGCCATGAAACCACACCCAGGCCACACGCTGAGCCCTGCCAAGGGGGAACTTTGCTCCCCACATGGGCTGGGTGGCACGACTGGCTTAGGGGAGAGAAGGCCCTAGGAGGCCTTTAGGGTGCTGCCCCAGCACAGCAGTGCTCAGGCAAAGGCACTCTGCTTTCTGTAGGCTGGATGCACACTGGAGTTGCTGCTTGAGGCAGAGAGAGCTCCGCAGGGCGAGCCAGGGCTGAAGGCAAAGCAGAGAGGTTTTGGGTGGAGTGATGGCACCATCTGCTGGCTGACCAGCATGGGAGGAGAGGCCTCACTCCAAAGGAGGTCCTGAGGACATTTGCAAGCAGGAGGCACTCTGGCTGCACAAGCTCGAGAGTCCTGCTTAGGACTTCCCTCCGGCAGCAGAGTGGGTGCCAAGGGCCTGGGGGTGGGAAAGTGCTCGGAAGCCACAGGGGAGGCTTTGGGCCCCCAGTGCTCTCCGACGGAAAACGCTGCAGGCCCCAGCATCCACGAACTCCTCCAAGGCTTTGCAGTGGCAAAGCTGGCCATAGCAGAGGGCTCCCTGCCAGGTGCTGCAGGCCTTTGGGCATGGCTCAGCTGCAGCTTCCTGGCAGGCTGTTGGTCCAGGGGCATGTGTCTCCTGGGCCAGAGTGCTGGAGGAGGAGCTCCTAGCAAGGGGAGAGCAAGCCCCTTGTTTCCTTGGCCTAGACTGGCCTGGGCACACAGAGGCCTGCCAGCAGTGAAGACAGGGCAGGCAGCAAGGGGGTGTGGCAGGCAGCGAAGAGGTGGCAGGAGTCCTGCTTGAAAGTGGGGTCATGCCTGTCTTGTGCTCAGGCCCCAGAGGCCACGTGCACACACAGCCTCCGGACCTGCAGCTTCCCAGCAGTGCAGGAGACACACAGGCAACCCCCTGGGGCCTACTCGAATGAACTGTGCTCTGTCGAGGCCCTGCTGGCTGGCAGCGGCCTAGGCCAGCCCGGGCCCTAGGGAGGCCTGGCTGAGCCTGGGCTGGGGCCCGCCCTAGCAGTGCCCAGGCCAAGCCTGGGACTGGAGGCCAGGCTCCAGGCTCATTCCAGCTTGAGCCTGGTGCACAGAGCCTTCAGCTCGGACTTGCAGGGGGACTGCTCAGCACAGTGGCTTTGGCCTGCCATCCACGTTCCTCACTCGGGCCCTTCTGCCTGTCAGAGCCACACTCCCTCAAAGTGTGTTCCTGAGGCAGTTGGACAGTTGGGGAAGCGGAGGCTCTCCCAGCACGGGAGGCCTGCCTAGAGCATGGCTCTGGGTCCAAAGAGGACTCCCTGCACCTCAGGCACTGGGGAGAGATTTTGTGCACACAGGAGACCCTTGGCACACACAGTGTTTCCCCACGGAAAGCAGTGTGAGAACGAGCCCCTGCCAGGGAAGCATGGCCCTCTCCCATAGAAGTCCTCCATGCGACAGGCTGCCATGGACTCGGCTCCAGGCCTTGGTGGCTGGAGAGACGGCAGCTCCTCTGGAGGCTCTGGGTCCATGTGCACTCCCCTTCGGGTAAACGAGGCTCCTGGGGTGATTCCCTGCCCAAGAATGGCAAGCAGCCTGCCTCCTTTCAATGAGATGCACGTGGGGTGTGAGAGGCTTGGCAGCAGAGAAGAAGTAAGAGGGGCAGCCAGAGAGGGGATTTGCATGCAGCTTGAAGGCCCCAGATCTCCTGCCTCTCAACCAGGGCATGCCGGCTCTGCCCCCCGGGCCCCATTCCCAGGTGGGCACCCAGCTTCAGGATCTGCCCTTTCCCAGCCATGAAACCACACCCAGGCCACACGCTGAGCCCTGCCAAGGGGGAACTTTGCTCCCCACATGGGCTGGGTGGCACGACTGGCTTAGGGGAGAGAAGGCCCTAGGAGGCCTTTAGGGTGCTGCCCCAGCACAGCAGTGCTCAGGCAAAGGCACTCTGCTTTCTGTAGGCTGGATGCACACTGCAGTTGCTGCTTGAGGCAGAGAGAGCTCCACAGGGCGAGCCAGGGCTGAAGGCAAAGCAGAGAGGTTTTGGGTGGAGCGATGGCACCATCTGCTGGCTGAGCAGCATGGGAGGAGAGGCCTCACTCCAAAGGAGGTCCTGAGGACATTTGCAAGCAGGAGGCACTCTGGCTGCACAAGCTCGAGAGTCCTGCTTAGGACTTCCCTCTGGCAGCAGAGTGGGTGCCAAGGGCCTGGGGGTGGGAAAGTGCTCGGAAGCCACAGGGGAGGCTTTGGGCCCCCAGTGCTCTCCGACGGAAAACGCTGCAGGCCCCAGCATCCACGACCTCCTCCAAGGCTTTGCAGTGGGAAAGCTGTCCATAGCAGAGGGCTCCCTGCCAGGTGCTGCAGGCCTTTGGGCATGGCTCAGCTGCAGCTTCCTGGCAGGCTGCTGGTCCAGGGGCATGTGTCCCCTGGGCCAGAGTGCTGGAGGAGGAGCTCCTAGCAAGGGGAGAGCAAGCCCCTTGTTTCCTTGGCCTAGACTGGCCTGGGCACACAGAGGCCTGCCAGCAGTGAAGACAGGGCAGGCAGCAAGGGGGTGTGGCAGGCAGCGAAGAGGTGGCAGGAGTCCTGCTTGAAAGTGGGGTCATGCCTGTCTTGTGCTCAGGCCCCAGAGGCCACGTGCACACACAGCCTCCGGACCTGCAGCTTCCCAGCAGTGCAGGAGACACACAGGCAACCCCCTGGGGCCTACTCGAATGAACTGTGCTCTGTCGAGGCCCTGCTGGCTGGCAGCGGCCTAGGCCAGCCCGGGCCCTAGGGAGGCCTGGCTGAGCCTGGGCTGGGGCCCGCCCTAGCAGTGCCCAGGCCAAGCCTGGGACTGGAGGCCAGGCTCCAGGCTCATTCCAGCTTGAGCCTGGTGCACAGAGCCTTCAGCTCGGACTTGCAGGGGGACTGCTCAGCACAGTGGCTTTGGCCTGCCATCCACGTTCCTCACTCGGGCCCTTCTGCCTGTCAGAGCCACACTCCCTCGAAGTGTGTTCCTGAGGCAGTTGGACAGTTGGGGAAGCGGAGGCTCTCCCAGCACGGGAGGCCTGCCTAGAGCATGGCTCTGGGTCCAAAGAGGACTCCCTGCACCTCAGACGCTGGGGAGAGATTTGTGCACACAGGAGACCCTTGGCACACACAGTGTTTCCCCACGGAAAGCAGTGTGAGAACGAGCCCCTGCCAGGGAAGCACGGCCCTCTCCCATAGAAGCCCTCCATGCGACAGGCTGCCATGGACTCGGCTGCGGGCCTTGGTGGCTGGAGAGACGGCAGCTCCTCTGGAGGCTCTGGGTCCGTGTGCACTCCCCTTCGGGTAAACGAGGCTCCTGGGGTGATTCCCTGCCCAAGAATGGCAAGCAGCCTGCCTCCTTTCAATGAGATGCACGTGGGGTGTGAGAGGCTTGGCAGCAGAGAAGAAGTAAGAGGGGCAGCCAGAGAGGGGATTTGCATGCAGCTTGAAGGCCCCAGATCTCCTGCCTCTCAACCAGGGCATGCCGGCTCTGCCCCCCGGGCCCCATTCCCAGGTGGGCACCCAGCTTCAGGATCTGCCCTTTCCCAGCCATGAAACCACACCCAGGCCACACGCTGAGCCCTGCCAAGGGGGAACTTTGCTCCCCACATGGGCTGGGTGGCACGACTGGCTTAGGGGAGAGAAGGCCCTAGGAGGCCTTTAGGGTGCTGCCCCAGCACAGCAGTGCTCAGGCAAAGGCACTCTGCTTTCTGTAGGCTGGATGCACACTGGAGTTGCTGCTTGAGGCAGAGAGAGCTCCGCAGGGCGAGCCAGGGCTGAAGGCAAAGCAGAGAGGTTTTGGGTGGAGTGATGGCACCATCTGCTGGCTGACCAGCATGGGAGGAGAGGCCTCACTCCAAAGGAGGTCCTGAGGACATTTGCAAGTAGGAGGCACTCTGGCTGCACAAGCTCGAGAGTCCTGCTTAGGACTTCCCTCTGGCAGCAGAGTGGGTGCCAAGGGCCTGGGGGTGGGAAAGTGCTCGGAAGCCACAGGGGAGGCTTTGGGCCCCCAGTGCTCTCCGACGGAAAACGCTGCAGGCCCCAGCATCCACGAACTCCTCCAAGGCTTTGCAGTGGCAAAGCTGGCCATAGCAGAGGGCTCCCTGCCAGGTGCTGCAGGCCTTTGGGCATGGCACAGCTGCAGCTTCCTTGCAGGCTGCTGGTCCAGGGGCGTGTGTCCCCTGGGCCAGAGTGCTGGAGGAGGAGCTCCTAGCAAGGGGAGAGCAAGCCCCTTGTTTCCTTGGCCTAGACTGGCCTGGGCACACAGAGGCCTGCCAGCAGTGAAGACAGGGCAGGCAGCAAGGGGGTGTGGCAGGCAGCGAAGAGGTGGCAGGAGTCCTGCTTGAAAGTGGGGTCATGCCTGTCTTGTGCTCAGGCCCCAGAGGCCACGTGCACACACAGCCTCCGGACCTGCAGCTTCCCAGCAGTGCAGGAGACACACAGGCAACCCCCTGGGGCCTACTCGAATGAACTGTGCTCTGTCGAGGCCCTGCTGGCTGGCAGGGGCCTAGGCCAGCCCGGGCCCTAGGGAGGCCTGGCTGAGCCTGGGCTGGGGCCCGCCCTAGCAGTGCCCAGGCCAAGCCTGGACTGGAGGCCAGGCTCCAGGCTCATTCCAGCTTGAGCCTGGTGCACAGAGCCTTCAGCTCGGACTTGCAGGGGGGACTGCTCAGCACAGTGGCTTTGGCCTGCCATCCACGTTCCTCACTCGGGCCCTTCTGCCTGTCAGAGCCACACTCCCTCGAAGTGTGTTCCTGAGGCAGTTGGACAGTTGGGGAAGCGGAGGCTCTCCCAGCACGGGAGGCCTGCCTAGAGCATGGCTCTGGGTCCAAAGAGGACTCCCTGCACCTCAGGCACTGGGGAGAGATTTTGTGCACACAGGAGACCCTTGGCACACACAGTGTTTCCCCACGGAAAGCAGTGTGAGAACGAGCCCCTGCCAGGGAAGCATGGCCCTCTCCCATAGAAGTCCTCCATGCGACAGGCTGCCATGGACTTGGCTGCAGGCCTTGGTGGCTGGAGAGACGGCAGCTCCTCTGGAGGCTCTGGGTCCATGTGCACTCCCCTTCGGGTAAACGAGGCTCCTGGGGTGATTCCCTGCCCAAGAATGGCAAGCAGCCTGCCTCCTTTCAATGAGATGCACGTGGGGTGTGAGAGGCTTGGCAGCAGAGAAGAAGCAAGAGGGGCTGCCAGAGAGGGGATTTGCATGCAGCTTGAAGGCCCCAGATCTCCTGCCTCTCAACCAGGGCATGCCGGCTCTGCCCCCCGGGCCCCATTCCCAGGTGGGCACCCCAGCTTCAGGATCTGCCTTTCCCAGCCATGAAACCACACCCAGGCCACACGCTGAGCCCTGCCAAGGGGGAACTTTGCTCCCCACATGGGCTGGGTGGCACGACTGGGCTTAGGGGAGAGAAGGCCCTAGGAGGCCTTTAGGGTGCTGCCCCAGCACAGCAGTGCTCAGGCAAAGGCACTCTGCTTTCTGTAGGCTGGATGCACACTGGAGTTGCTGCTTGAGGCAGAGAGAGCTCCACAGGGCGAGCCAGGGCTGAAGGCAAAGCAGAGAGGTTTTGGGTGGAGCGATGGCACCATCTGCTGGCTGACCAGCATGGGAGGAGAGGCCTCACTCCAAAGGAGGTCCTGAGGACATTTGCAAGCAGGAGGCACTCTGGCTGCACAAGCTCGAGAGTCCTGCTTAGGACTTCCCTCTGGCAGCAGAGTGGGTGCAAAGGGCCTGGGGGGTGGGAAAGTGCTCGGAAGCCACAGGGGAGGCTTTGGGCCCCCAGTGCTCTCCGACGGAAAACGCTGCAGGCCCCAGCATCCACGAACTCCTCCAAGGCTTTGCAGTGGCCAAAGCTGGCCATAGCAGAGGGCTCCCTGCCAGGTGCTGCAGGCCTTTGGGCATGGCTCAGCTGCAGCTTCCTTGCAGGCTGCTGGTCCAGGGGCGTGTGTCCCCTGGGCCAGAGTGCTGGAGGAGGAGCTCCTAGCAAGGGGAGAGCAAGCCCCTTGTTTCCTTGGCCTAGACTGGCCTGGGCACACAGAGGCCTGCCAGCAGTGAAGACAGGGCAGGCAGCAAGGGGGTGTGGCAGGCAGCGAAGAGGTGGCAGGAGTCCTGCTTGAAAGTGGGGTCATGCCTGTCTTGTGCTCAGGCCCCAGAGGCCACGTGCACACACAGCCTCCGGACCTGCAGCTTCCCAGCAGTGCAGGAGACACACAGGCAACCCCCTGGGGCCTACTCGAATGAACTGTGCTCTGTCGAGGCCCTGCTGGCTGGCAGCGGCCTAGGCCAGCCCGGGCCCTAGGGAGGCCTGGCTGAGCCTGGGCTGGGGCCCGCCCTAGCAGTGCCCAGGCCAAGCCTGGGACTGGAGGCCAGGCTCAGGCTCATTCCAGCTTGAGCCTGGTGCACAGAGCCTTCAGCTCGGACTTGCAGGCGGGACTGCTCAGCACAGTGGCTTTGGCCTGCCATCCACGTTCCTCACTCGGGCCCTTCTGCCTGTCAGAGCCACACTCCCTCGAAGTGTGTTCCTGAGGCAGTTTGGACAGTTGGGGAAGCGGAGGCTCTCCAGCACGGGAGGCCTGCCTAGAGCATGGCTCTGGGTCCAAAGAGGACTCCCTGCACCTCAGACACTGGGGAGAGATTTTGTGCACACAGGAGACCCTTGGCACACACAGTGTTTCCCACGGAAAGCAGTGTGAGAACGAGCCCCTGCCAGGGAAGCACGGCCCTCTCCCATAGAAGCCCTCCATGCGACAGGCTGCCATGGACTCGGCTGCGGGCCTTGGTGGCTGGAGAGACGGCAGCTCCTCTGGAGGCTCTGGGTCCGTGTGCACTCCCCTTCGGGTAAACGAGGCTCCTGGGGTGATTCCCTGCCCAAGAATGGCAAGCAGCCTGCCTCCTTTCAATGAGATGCACGTGGGGTGTGAGAGGCTTGGCAGCAGAGAAGAAGCAAGAGGGGCTGCCAGAGAGGGGATTTGCATGCAGCTTGAAGGCCCCAGATCTCCTGCCTCTCAACCAGGGCATGCCGGCTCTGCCCCCCGGGCCCCATTCCCAGGTGGGCATCCAGCTTCAGGATCTGCCCTTTCCCAGCCATGCAACCACACCCAGGCCACACGCTGAGCCCTGCCAAGGGGGAACTTTGCTCCCCACATGGGCTGGGTGGCATGACTGGCTTAGGGGAGAGAAGGCCCTATGAGGCCTGCAGGTTGCTGCCCCAGCACAGCAGTGCTCAGGCAAAGGCACTCTGCTTTCTGTAGGCTGGATGCACACTGCAGTTGCTGCTTGAGGCAGAGAGAGCTCCACAGGGCGAGCCAGGGCTGAAGGCAAAGCAGAGAGGTTTTGGGTGGAGCGATGGCACCATCTGCTGGCTGAGCAGCATGGGAGGAGAGGTCTCACTCCAAAGGAGGTCCTGAGGACATTTGCAAGCAGGAGGCACTCTGGCTGCACAAGCTCGAGAGTCCTGCTTAGGACTTCCCTCTGGCAGCAGAGTGGGTGCCAAGGGCCTGGGGGTGGGAAAGTGCTCGGAAGCCACAGGGGAGGCTTTGGGCCCCCAGTGCTCTCCGACGGAAAACGCTGCAGGCCCCAGCATCCACGAACTCCTCCAAGGCTTTGCAGTGGCAAAGCTGGCCATAGCAGAGGGCTCCCTGCCAGGTGCTGCAGGCCTTTGGGCATGGCTCAGCTGCAGCTTCCTTGCAGGCTGCTGGTCCAGGGGCGTGTGTCCCCTGCGCCAGAGTGCTGGAGGAGGAGCTCCTAGCAAGGGGAGAGCAAGCCCCTTGTTTCCTTGGCCTAGACTGGCCTGGGCACACAGAGGCCTGCCAGCAGTGAAGACAGGGCAGGCAGCAAGGGGGTGTGGCAGGCAGCGAAGAGGTGGCAGGAGTCCTGCTTGAAAGTGGGGTCATGCCTGTCTTGTGCTCAGGCCCCAGAGGCCACGTGCACACACAGCCTCCGGACCTGCAGCTTCCCAGCAGTGCAGGAGACACCCAGGCAACCCCCTGGGGCCTACTCGAATGAACTGTGCTCTGTCGAGGCCCTGCTGGCTGGCAGGGGCCTAGGCCAGCCCGGGCCCTCGGGAGGCCTGGCTGAGCCTGGGCTGGGGCCCGCCCTAGCAGTGCCCAGGCCAAGCCTGGGACTGGAGGCCAGGCTCCAGGCTCATTCCAGCTTGAGCCTGGTGCACAGAGCCTTCAGCTCGGACTTGCAGGGGGACTGCTCAGCACAGTGGCTTTGGCCTGCCATCCACGTTCCTCACTCGGGCCCTTCTGCCTGTCAGAGCCACACTCCCTCGAAGTGTGTTCCTGAGGCAGTTGGACAGTTGGGGAAGCGGAGGCTCTCCCAGCACGGGAGGCCTGCCTAGAGCATGGCTCTGGGTCCAAAGAGGACTCCCTGCACCTCAGGCACTGGGGAGAGATTTTGTGCACACAGGAGACCCTTGGCACACACAGTGTTTCCCCACGGAAAGCAGTGTGAGAACGAGCCCCTGCCAGGGAAGCACGGCCCTCTCCCATAGAAGCCCTCCATGCGACAGGCTGCCATGGACTCGGCTGCGGGCCTTGGTGGCTGGAGAGACGGCAGCTCCTCTGGAGGCTCTGGGTCCGTGTGCACTCCCCTTCGGGTAAACGAGGCTCCTGGGGTGATTCCCTGCCCAAGAATGGCAAGCAGCCTGCCTCCTTTCAATGAGATGCACGTGGGGTGTGAGAGGCTTGGCAGCAGAGAAGAAGCAAGAGGGGCAGCCAGAGAGGCGATTTGCATGCAGCTTGAAGGCCCCAGATCTCCTGCCTCTCAACCAGGGCATGCCGGCTCTGCCCCCCGGGCCCCATTCCCAGGTGGGCACCCAGCTTCAGGATCTGCCCTTTCCCAGCCATGCAACCACACCCAGGCCACACGCTGAGCCCTGCCAAGGGGGAACTTTGCTCCCCACATGGGCTGGGTGGCATGACTGGCTTAGGGGAGAGAAGGCCCTAGGAGGCCTGCAGGGTGCTGCCCCAGCACAGCAGTGCTCAGGCAAAGGCACTCTGCTTTCTGTAGGCTGGATGCACACTGCAGTTGCTGCTTGAGGCAGAGAGAGCTCCACAGGGCGAGCCAGGGCTGAAGGCAAAGCAGAGAGGTTTTGGGTGGAGCGATGGCACCATCTGCTGGCTGAGCAGCATGGGAGGAGAGGCCTCACTCCAAAGGAGGTCCTGAGGACATTTGCAAGCAGGAGGCACTCTGGCTGCACAAGCTCGAGAGTCCTGCTTAGGACTTCCCTCTGGCAGCAGAGTGGGTGCCAAGGGCCTGGGGGTGGGAAAGTGCTCGGAAGCCACAGGGGAGGCTTTGGGCCCCCAGTGCTCTCCGACGGAAAACGCTGCAGGCCCCAGCATCCACGAACTCCTCCAAGGCTTTGCAGTGGCAAAGCTGGCCATAGCAGAGGGCTCCCTGCCAGGTGCTGCAGGCCTTTGGGCATGGCTCAGCTGCAGCTTCCTTGCAGGCTGCTGGTCCAGGGGCGTGTGTCCCCTGCGCCAGAGTGCTGGAGGAGGAGCTCCTAGCAAGGGGAGAGCTAGCCCCTTGTTTCCTTGGCCTAGACTGGCCTGGGCACACAGAGGCCTGCCAGCAGTGAAGACAGGGCAGGCAGCAAGGGGGTGTGGCAGGCAGCGAAGAGGTGGCAGGAGTCCTGCTTGAAAGTGGGGTCATGCCTGTCTTGTGCTCAGGCCCCAGAGGCCACGTGCACACACAGCCTCCGGACCTGCAGCTTCCCAGCAGTGCAGGAGACACCCAGGCAACCCCCTGGGGCCTACTCGAATGAACTGTGCTCTGTCGAGGCCCTGCTGGCTGGCAGCGGCCTAGGCCAGCCCGGGCCCTAGGGAGGCCTGGCTGAGCCTGGGCTGGGGCCCGCCCTAGCAGTGCCCAGGCCAAGCCTGGGACTGGAGGCCAGGCTCCAGGCTCATTCCAGCTTGAGCCTGGTGCACAGAGCCTTCAGCTCGGACTTGCAGGGGGACTGCTCAGCACAGTGGCTTTGGCCTGCCATCCACGTTCCTCACTCGGGCCCTTCTGCCTGTCAGAGCCACACTCCCTCGAAGTGTGTTCCTGAGGCAGTTGGACAGTTGGGGAAGCGGAGGCTCTCCCAGCACGGGAGGCCTGCCTAGAGCATGGCTCTGGGTCCAAAGAGGACTCCCTGCACCTCAGGCACTGGGGAGAGATTTTGTGCACACAGGAGACCCTTGGCACACACAGTGTTTCCCCACGGAAAGCAGTGTGAGAACGAGCCCCTGCCAGGGAAGCACGGCCCTCTCCCATAGAAGCCCTCCATGCGACAGGCTGCCATGGACTCGGCTGCGGGCCTTGGTGGCTGGAGAGACGGCAGCTCCTCTGGAGGCTCTGGGTCCGTGTGCACTCCCCTTCGGGTAAACGAGGCTCCTGGGGTGATTCCCTGCCCAAGAATGGCAAGCAGCCTGCCTCCTTTCAATGAGATGCACGTGGGGTGTGAGAGGCTTGGCAGCAGAGAAGAAGCAAGAGGGGCAGCCAGAGAGGGGATTTGCATGCAGCTTGAAGGCCCCAGATCTCCTGCCTCTCAACCAGGGCATGCCGGCTCTGCCCCCCGGGCCCCATTCCCAGGTGGGCACCCAGCTTCAGGATCTGCCCTTTCCCAGCCATGAAACCACACCCAGGCCACACGCTGAGCCCTGCCAAGGGGGAACTTTGCTCCCCACATGGGCTGGGTGGCACGACTGGCTTAGGGGAGAGAAGGCCCTGGGAGGCCTGCAGGGAGCTGCCCCAGCACAGCAGTGCTCAGGCAAAGGCACTCTGCTTTCTGTAGGCTGGATGCACACTGCAGTTGCTGCTTGAGGCAGAGAGAGCTCCACAGGGCGAGCCAGGGCTGAAGGCAAAGCAGAGAGGTTTTGGGTGGAGCGATGGCACCATCTGCTGGCTGAGCAGCATGGGAGGAGAGGCCTCACTCCAAAGGAGGTCCTGAGGACATTTGCAAGCAGGAGGCACTCTGGCTGCACAAGCTCGAGAGTCCTGCTTAGGACTTCCCTCTGGCAGCAGAGTGGGTGCCAAGGGCCTGGGGGTGGGAAAGTGCTCGGAAGCCACAGGGGAGGCTTTGGGCCCCCAGTGCTCTCCGACAGAAAACGCTGCAGGCCCCAGCATCCACGAACTCCTCCAAGGCTTTGCAGTGGCAAAGCTGTCCATAGCAGAGGGCTCCCTGCCAGGTGCTGCAGGCCTTTGGGCATGGCTCAGCTGCAGCTTCCTTGCAGGCTGCTGGTCCAGGGGCGTGTGTCCCCTGGGCCAGAGTGCTGGAGGAGGAGCTCCTAGCAAGGGGAGAGCAAGCCCCTTGTTTCCTTGGCCTAGACTGGCCTGGGCACACAGAGGCCTGCCAGCAGTGAAGACAGGGCAGGCAGCAAGGGGGTGTGGCAGGCAGCGAAGAGGTGGCAGGAGTCCTGCTTGAAAGTGGGGTCATGCCTGTCTTGTGCTCAGGCCCCAGAGGCCACGTGCACACACAGCCTCCGGACCTGCAGCTTCCCAGCAGTGCAGGAGACACCCAGGCAACCCCCTGGGGCCTACTCGAATGAACTGTGCTCTGTCGAGGCCCTGCTGGCTGGCAGCGGCCTAGGCCAGCCCGGGCCCTAGGGAGGCCTGGCTGAGCCTGGGCTGGGGCCCGCCCTAGCAGTGCCCAGGCCAAGCCTGGGACTGGAGGCCAGGCTCCAGGCTCATTCCAGCTTGAGCCTGGTGCACAGAGCCTTCAGCTCGGACTTGCAGGGGGACTGCTCAGCACAGTGGCTTTGGCCTGCCATCCACGTTCCTCACTCGGGCCCTTCTGCCTGTCAGAGCCACACTCCCTCGAAGTGTGTTCCTGAGGCAGTTGGACAGTTGGGGAAGCGGAGGCTCTCCCAGCACGGGAGGCCTGCCTAGAGCATGGCTCTGGGTCCAAAGAGGACTCCCTGCACCTCAGGCACTGGGGAGAGATTTTGTGCACACAGGAGACCCTTGGCACACACAGTGTTTCCCCACGGAAAGCAGTGTGAGAACGAGCCCCTGCCAGGGAAGCACGGCCCTCTCCCATAGAAGCCCTCCATGCGACAGGCTGCCATGGACTCGGCTGCGGGCCTTGGTGGCTGGAGAGACGGCAGCTCCTCTGGAGGCTCTGGGTCCGTGTGCACTCCCCTTCGGGTAAACGAGGCTCCTGGGGTGATTCCCTGCCCAAGAATGGCAAGCAGCCTGCCTCCTTTCAATGAGATGCACGTGGGGTGTGAGAGGCTTGGCAGCAGAGAAGAAGCAAGAGGGGCAGCCAGAGAGGGGATTTGCATGCAGCTTGAAGGCCCCAGATCTCCTGCCTCTCAACCAGGGCATGCCGGCTCTGCCCCCCGGGCCCCATTCCCAGGTGGGCACCCAGCTTCAGGATCTGCCCTTTCCCAGCCATGAAACCACACCCAGGCCACACGCTGAGCCCTGCCAAGGGGGAACTTTGCTCCCCACATGGGCTGGGTGGCACGACTGGCTTAGGGGAGAGAAGGCCCTAGGAGGCCTTTAGGGTGCTGCCCCAGCACAGCAGTGCTCAGGCAAAGGCACTCTGCTTTCTGTAGGCTGGATGCACCCTGGAGTTGCTGCTTGAGGCAGAGAGAGCTCCGCAGGGCGAGCCAGGGCTGAAGGCAAAGCAGAGAGGTTTTGGGTGGAGCGATGGCACCATCTGCTGGCTGAGCAGCATGGGAGGAGAGGCCTCACTCCAAAGGAGGTCCTGAGGACATTTGCAAGCAGGAGGCACTCTGGCTGCACAAGCTCGAGAGTCCTGCTTAGGACTTCCCTCTGGCAGCAGAGTGGGTGCCAAGGGCCTGGGGGTGGGAAAGTGCTCGGAAGCCACAGGGGAGGCTTTGGGCCCCCAGTGCTCTCCGACGGAAAACGCTGCAGGCCCCAGCATCCACGAACTCCTCCAAGGCTTTGCAGTGGCAAAGCTGGCCATAGCAGAGGGCTCCCTGCCAGGTGCTGCAGGCCTTTGGGCATGGCTCAGCTGCAGCTTCCTTGCAGGCTGCTGGTCCAGGGGCGTGTGTCCCCTGGGCCAGAGTGCTGGAGGAGGAGCTCCTAGCAAGGGGAGAGCAAGCCCCTTGTTTCCTTGGCCTAGACTGGCCTGGGCACACAGAGGCCTGCCAGCAGTGAAGACAGGGCAGGCAGCAAGGGGGTGTGGCAGGCAGCGAAGAGGTGGCAGGAGTCCTGCTTGAAAGTGGAGTCATGCCTGTCTTGTGCTCAGGCCCCAGAGGCCACGTGCACACACAGCCTCCGGACCTGCAGCTTCCCAGCAGTGCAGGGGACACACAGGCAACCCCCTGGGGCCTACTCGAATGAACTGTGCTCTGTCGAGGCCCTGCTGGCTGGCAGCAGCCTAGGCCAGCCCGGGCCCTAGGGAGGCCTGGCTGAGCCTGGGCTAGGGCCCGCCCTAGCAGTGCCCAGGCCAAGCCTGGGACTGGAGGCCAGGCTCCAGGCTCATTCCAGCTTGAGCCTGGTGCACAGAGCCTTCAGCTCGGACTTGCAGGGGGACTGCTCAGCACAGTGGCTTTGGCCTGCCATCCACGTTCCTCACTCGGGCCCTTCTGCCTGTCAGAGCCACACTCCCTCGAAGTGTGTTCCTGAGGCAGTTGGACAGTTGGTTAAGCGGAGGCTCTCCCAGCACGGGAGGCCTGCCTAGAGCATGGCTCTGGGTCCAAAGAGGACTCCCTGCACCTCAGGCACTGGGGAGAGATTTTGTGCACACAGGAGACCCTTGGCACACACAGTGTTTCCCCACGGAAAGCAGTGTGAGAACGAGCCCCTGCCAGGGAAGCACGGCCCTCTCCCATAGAAGCCCTCCATGCGACAGGCTGCCATGGACTCGGCTGCGGGCCTTGGTGGCTGGAGAGACGGCAGCTCCTCTGGAGGCTCTGGGTCCGTGTGCACTCCCCTTCGGGTAAACGAGGCTCCTGGGGTGATTCCCTGCCCAAGAATGGCAAGCAGCCTGCCTCCTTTCAGTGAGATGCACGTGGGGTGTGAGAGGCTTGGCAGCAGAGAAGAAGCAAGAGGGGCAGCCAGAGAGGGGATTTGCATGCAGCTTGAAGGCCCCAGATCTCCTGCCTCTCAACCAGGGCATGCCGGCTCTGCCCCCCGGGCCCCATTCCCAGGTGGGCACCCAGCTTCAGGATCTGCCCTTTCCCAGCCATGAAACCACACCCAGGCCACACGCTGAGCCCTGCCAAGGGGGAACTTTGCTCCCCACATGGGCTGGGTGGCATGACTGGCTTAGGGGAGAGAAGGCCCTGGGAGGCCTGCAGGGAGCTGCCCCAGCACAGCAGTGCTCAGGCAAAGGCACTCTGCTTTCTGTAGGCTGGATGCACACTGCAGTTGCTGCTTGAGGCAGAGAGAGCTCCACAGGGCGAGCCAGGGCTGAAGGCAAAGCAGAGAGGTTTTGGGTGGAGCGATGGCACCATCTGCTGGCTGAGCAGCATGGGAGGAGAGGCCTCACTCCAAAGGAGGTCCTGAGGACATTTGCAAGCAGGAGGCACTCTGGCTGCACAAGCTCGAGAGTCCTGCTTAGGACTTCCCTCTGGCAGCAGAGTGGGTGCCAAGGGCCTGGGGGTGGGAAAGTGCTCGGAAGCCACAGGGGAGGCTTTGGGCCCCCAGTGCTCTCCGACGGAAAACGCTGCAGGCCCCGGCATCCACGAACTCCTCCAAGGCTTTGCAGTGGGAAAGCTGTCCATAGCAGAGGGCTCCCTGCCAGGTGCTGCAGGCCTTTGGGCATGGCTCAGCTGCAGCTTCCTTGCAGGCTGCTGGTCCAGGGGCGTGTGTCCCCTGGGCCAGAGTGCTGGAGGAGGAGCTCCTAGCAAGGGGAGAGCAAGCCCCTTGTTTCCTTGGCCTAGACTGGCCTGGGCACACAGAGGCCTGCCAGCAGTGAAGACAGGGCAGGCAGCAAGGGGGTGTGGCAGGCAACGAAGAGGTGGCAGGAGTCCTGCTTGAAAGTGGGGTCATGCCTGTCTTGTGCTCAGGCCCCAGAGGCCACGTGCACACACAGCCTCCGGACCTGCAGCTTCCCAGCAGTGCAGGAGACACACAGGCAACCCCCTGGGGCCTACTCGAATGAACTGTGCTCTGTCGAGGCCCTGCTGGCTGGCAGCGGCCTAGGCCAGCCCGGGCCCTAGGGAGGCCTGGCTGAGCCTGGGCTGGGGCCCGCCCTAGCAGTGCCCAGGCCAAGCCTGGGACTGGAGGCCAGGCTCCAGGCTCATTCCAGCTTGAGCCTGGTGCACAGAGCCTTCAGCTCGGACTTGCAGGGGGACTGCTCAGCACAGTGGCTTTGGCCTGCCATCCACGTTCCTCACTCGGGCCCTTCTGCCTGTCAGAGCCACACTCCCTCGAAGTGTGTTCCTGAGGCAGTTGGACAGTTGGGGAAGCGGAGGCTCTCCCAGCACGGGAGGCCTGCCTAGAGCATGGCTCTGGGTCCAAAGAGGACTCCCTGCACCTCAGGCACTGGGGAGAGATTTTGTGCACACAGGAGACCCTTGGCACACACAGTGTTTCCCCACGGAAAGCAGTGTGAGAACGAGCCCCTGCCAGGGAAGCACGGCCCTCTCCCATAGAAGCCCTCCATGCGACAGGCTGCCATGGACTCGGCTGCGGGCCTTGGTGGCTGGAGAGACGGCAGCTCCTCTGGAGGCTCTGGGTCCGTGTGCACTCCCCTTCGGGTAAACGAGGCTCCTGGGGTGATTCCCTGCCCAAGAATGGCAAGCAGCCTGCCTCCTTTCAGTGAGATGCACGTGGGGTGTGAGAGGCTTGGCAGCAGAGAAGAAGCAAGAGGGGCAGCCAGAGAGGGGATTTGCATGCAGCTTGAAGGCCCCAGATCTCCTGCCTCTCAACCAGGGCATGCCGGCTCTGCCCCCCGGGCCCCATTCCCAGGTGGGCACCCAGCTTCAGGATCTGCCCTTTCCCAGCCATGAAACCACACCCAGGCCACACGCTGAGCCCTGCCAAGGGGGAACTTTGCTCCCCACATGGGCTGGGTGGCACGACTGGCTTAGGGGAGAGAAGTCCCTAGGAGGCCTTTAGGGTGCTGCCCCAGCACAGCAGTGCTCAGGCAAAGGCACTCTGCTTTCTGTAGGCTGGATGCACCCTGGAGTTGCTGCTTGAGGCAGAGAGAGCTCCGCAGGGCGAGCCAGGGCTGAAGGCAAAGCAGAGAGGTTTTGGGTGGAGCGATGGCACCATCTGCTGGCTGAGCAGCATGGGAGGAGAGGCCTCACTCCAAAGGAGGTCCTGAGGACATTTGCAAGCAGGAGGCACTCTGGCTGCACAAGCTCGAGAGTCCTGCTTAGGACTTCCCTCTGGCAGCAGAGTGGGTGCCAAGGGCCTGGGGGTGGGAAAGTGCTCGGAAGCCACAGGGGAGGCTTTGGGCCCCCAGTGCTCTCCGACGGAAAACGCTGCAGGCCCCAGCATCCACGAACTCCTCCAAGGCTTTGCAGTGGCAAAGCTGGCCATAGCAGAGGGCTCCCTGCCAGGTGCTGCAGGCCTTTGGGCATGGCTCAGCTGCAGCTTCCTTGCAGGCTGCTGGTCCAGGGGCGTGTGTCCCCTGGGCCAGAGTGCTGGAGGAGGAGCTCCTAGCAAGGGGAGAGCAAGCCCCTTGTTTCCTTGGCCTAGACTGGCCTGGGCACACAGAGGCCTGCCAGCAGTGAAGACAGGGCAGGCAGCAAGGGGGTGTGGCAGGCAGCGAAGAGGTGGCAGGAGTCCTGCTTGAAAGTGGAGTCATGCCTGTCTTGTGCTCAGGCCCCAGAGGCCACGTGCACACACAGCCTCCGGACCTGCAGCTTCCCAGCAGTGCAGGGGACACACAGGCAACCCCCTGGGGCCTACTCGAATGAACTGTGCTCTGTCGAGGCCCTGCTGGCTGGCAGCAGCCTAGGCCAGCCCGGGCCCTAGGGAGGCCTGGCTGAGCCTGGGCTAGGGCCCGCCCTAGCAGTGCCCAGGCCAAGCCTGGGACTGGAGGCCAGGCTCCAGGCTCATTCCAGCTTGAGCCTGGTGCACAGAGCCTTCAGCTCGGACTTGCAGGGGGACTGCTCAGCACAGTGGCTTTGGCCTGCCATCCACGTTCCTCACTCTGGCCCTTCTGCCTGTCAGAGCCACACTCCCTCGAAGTGTGTTCCTGAGGCAGTTGGACAGTTGGGGAAGCGGAGGCTCTCCCAGCACGGGAGGCCTGCCTAGAGCATGGCTCTGGGTCCAAAGAGGACTCCCTGCACCTCAGGCACTGGGGAGAGATTTTGTGCACACAGGAGACCCTTGGCACACACAGTGTTTCCCCACGGAAAGCAGTGTGAGAACGAGCCCCTGCCAGGGAAGCACGGCCCTCTCCCATAGAAGCCCTCCATGCGACAGGCTGCCATGGACTCGGCTGCGGGCCTTGGTGGCTGGAGAGACGGCAGCTCCTCTGGAGGCTCTGGGTCCGTGTGCACTCCCCTTCGGGTAAACGAGGCTCCTGGGGTGATTCCCTGCCCAAGAATGGCAAGCAGCCTGCCTCCTTTCAATGAGATGCACATGGGGTGTGAGAGGCTTGGCAGCAGAGAAGAAGCAAGAGGGGCAGCCAGAGAGGGGATTTGCATGCAGCTTGAAGGCCCCAGATCTCCTGCCTCTCAACCAGGGCATGCCGGCTCTGCCCCCCGGGCCCCATTCCCAGGTGGGCACCCAGCTTCAGGATCTGCCCTTTCCCAGCCATGAAACCACACCCAGGCCACACGCTGAGCCCTGCCAAGGGGGAACTTTGCTCCCCACATGGGCTGGGTGGCATGACTGGCTTAGGGGAGAGAAGGCCCTGGGAGGCCTGCAGGGAGCTGCCCCAGCACAGCAGTGCTCAGGCAAAGGCACTCTGCTTTCTGTAGGCTGGATGCACACTGCAGTTGCTGCTTGAGGCAGAGAGAGCTCCACAGGGCGAGCCAGGGCTGAAGGCAAAGCAGAGAGGTTTTGGGTGGAGCGATGGCACCATCTGCTGGCTGAGCAGCATGGGAGGAGAGGCCTCACTCCAAAGGAGGTCCTGAGGACATTTGCAAGCAGGAGGCACTCTGGCTGCACAAGCTCGAGAGTCCTGCTTAGGACTTCCCTCTGGCAGCAGAGTGGGTGCCAAGGGCCTGGGGGTGGGAAAGTGCTCGGAAGCCACAGGGGAGGCTTTGGGCCCCCAGTGCTCTCCGACAGAAAACGCTGCAGGCCCCAGCATCCACGAACTCCTCCAAGGCTTTGCAGTGGCAAAGCTGGCCATAGCAGAGGGCTCCCTGCCAGGTGCTGCAGGCCTTTGGGCATGGCTCAGCTGCAGCTTCCTTGCAGGCTGCTGGTCCAGGGGCGTGTGTCCCCTGGGCCAGAGTGCTGGAGGAGGAGCTCCTAGCAAGGGGAGAGCAAGCCCCTTGTTTCCTTGGCCTAGACTGGCCTGGGCACACAGAGGCCTGCCAGCAGTGAAGACAGGGCAGGCAGCAAGGGGGTGTGGCAGGCAGCGAAGAGGTGGCAGGAGTCCTGCTTGAAAGTGGGGTCATGCCTGTCTTGTGCTCAGGCCCCAGAGGCCACGTGCACACACAGCCTCCGGACCTGCAGCTTCCCAGCAGTGCAGGAGACACACAGGCAACCCCCTGGGGCCTACTCGAATGAACTGTGCTCTGTCGAGGCCCTGCTGGCTGGCAGCGGCCTAGGCCAGCCCGGGCCCTAGGGAGGCCTGGCTGAGCCTGGGCTGGGGCCCGCCCTAGCAGTGCCCAGGCCAAGCCTGGGACTGGAGGCCAGGCTCCAGGCTCATTCCAGCTTGAGCCTGGTGCACAGAGCCTTCAGCTCGGACTTGCAGGGGGACTGCTCAGCACAGTGGCTTTGGCCTGCCATCCACGTTCCTCACTCGGGCCCTTCTGCCTGTCAGAGCCACACTCCCTCGAAGTGTGTTCCTGAGGCAGTTGGACAGTTGGGGAAGCGGAGGCTCTCCCAGCACGGGAGGCCTGCCTAGAGCATGGCTCTGGGTCCAAAGAGGACTCCCTGCACCTCAGGCACTGGGGAGAGATTTTGTGCACACAGGAGACCCTTGGCACACACAGTGTTTCCCCACGGAAAGCAGTGTGAGAACGAGCCCCTGCCAGGGAAGCACGGCCCTCTCCCATAGAAGCCCTCCATGCGACAGGCTGCCATGGACTCGGCTGCGGGCCTTGGTGGCTGGAGAGACGGCAGCTCCTCTGGAGGCTCTGGGTCCGTGTGCACTCCCCTTCGGGTAAACGAGGCTCCTGGGGTGATTCCCTGCCCAAGAATGGCAAGCAGCCTGCCTCCTTTCAGTGAGATGCACGTGGGGTGTGAGAGGCTTGGCAGCAGAGAAGAAGCAAGAGGGGCAGCCAGAGAGGGGATTTGCATGCAGCTTGAAGGCCCCAGATCTCCTGCCTCTCAACCAGGGCATGCCGGCTCTGCCCCCCGGGCCCCATTCCCAGGTGGGCACCCAGCTTCAGGATCTGCCCTTTCCCAGCCATGAAACCACACCCAGGCCACACGCTGAGCCCTGCCAAGGGGGAACTTTGCTCCCCACATGGGCTGGGTGGCACGACTGGCTTAGGGGAGAGAAGGCCCTAGGAGGCCTTTAGGGTGCTGCCCCAGCACAGCAGTGCTCAGGCAAAGGCACTCTGCTTTCTGTAGGCTGGATGCACACTGGAGTTGCTGCTTGAGGCAGAGAGAGCTCCGCAGGGCGAGCCAGGGCTGAAGGCAAAGCAGAGAGGTTTTGGGTGGAGCGATGGCACCATCTGCTGGCTGAGCAGCATGGGAGGAGAGGCCTCACTCCAAAGGAGGTCCTGAGGACATTTGCAAGCAGGAGGCACTCTGGCTGCACAAGCTCGAGAGTCCTGCTTAGGACTTCTCTCTGGCAGCAGAGTGGGTGCCAAGGGCCTGGGGGTGGGAAAGTGCTCGGAAGCCACAGGGGAGGCTTTGGGCCCCCAGTGCTCTCCGACGGAAAACGCTGCAGGCCCCAGCATCCACGAACTCCTCCAAGGCTTTGCAGTGGGAAAGCTGTCCATAGCAGAGGGCTCCCTGCCAGGAGCTGCAGGCCTTTGGGCATGGCTCAGCTGCAGCTTCCTTGCAGGCTGCTGGTCCAGGGGCGTGTGTCCCCTGGGCCAGAGTGCTGGAGGAGGAGCTCCTAGCAAGGGGAGAGCAAGCCCCTTGTTTCCTTGGCCTAGACTGGCCTGGGCACACAGAGGCCTGCCAGCAGTGAAGACAGGGCAGGCAGCAAGGGGGTGTGGCAGGCAACGAAGAGGTGGCAGGAGTCCTGCTTGAAAGTGGGGTCATGCCTGTCTTGTGCTCAGGCCCCAGAGGCCACGTGCACACACAGCCTCCGGACCTGCAGCTTCCCAGCAGTGCAGGAGACACACAGGCAACCCCCTGGGGCCTACTCGAATGAACTGTGCTCTGTCGAGGCCCTGCTGGCTGGCAGCGGCCTAGGCCAGCCCGGGCCCTAGGGAGGCCTGGCTGAGCCTGGGCTGGGGCCCGCCCTAGCAGTGCCCAGGCCAAGCCTGGGACTGGAGGCCAGGCTCCAGGCTCATTCCAGCTTGAGCCTGGTGCACAGAGCCTTCAGCTCGGACTTGCAGGGGGACTGCTCAGCACAGTGGCTTTGGCCTGCCATCCACGTTCCTCACTCGGGCCCTTCTGCCTGTCAGAGCCACACTCCCTCGAAGTGTGTTCCTGAGGCAGTTGGACAGTTGGGGAAGCGGAGGCTCTCCCAGCACGGGAGGCCTGCCTAGAGCATGGCTCTGGGTCCAAAGAGGACTCCCTGCACCTCAGGCACTGGGGAGAGATTTTGTGCACACAGGAGACCCTTGGCACACACAGTGTTTCCCCACGGAAAGCAGTGTGAGAACGAGCCCCTGCCAGGGAAGCACGGCCCTCTCCCATAGAAGCCCTCCATGCGACAGGCTGCCATGGACTCGGCTGCGGGCCTTGGTGGCTGGAGAGACGGCAGCTCCTCTGGAGGCTCTGGGTCCGTGTGCACTCCCCTTCGGGTAAACGAGGCTCCTGGGGTGATTCCCTGCCCAAGAATGGCAAGCAGCCTGCCTCCTTTCAGTGAGATGCACGTGGGGTGTGAGAGGCTTGGCAGCAGAGAAGAAGCAAGAGGGGCAGCCAGAGAGGGGATTTGCATGCAGCTTGAAGGCCCCAGATCTCCTGCCTCTCAACCAGGGCATGCCGGCTCTGCCCCCCGGGCCCCATTCCCAGGTGGGCACCCAGCTTCAGGATCTGCCCTTTCCCAGCCATGAAACCACACCCAGGCCACACGCTGAGCCCTGCCAAGGGGGAACTTTGCTCCCCACATGGGCTGGGTGGCACGACTGGCTTAGGGGAAAGAAGTCCCTAGGAGGCCTTTAGGGTGCTGCCCCAGCACAGCAGTGCTCAGGCAAAGGCACTCTGCTTTCTGTAGGCTGGATGCACCCTGGAGTTGCTGCTTGAGGCAGAGAGAGCTCCGCAGGGCGAGCCAGGGCTGAAGGCAAAGCAGAGAGGTTTTGGGTGGAGCGATGGCACCATCTGCTGGCTGAGCAGCATGGGAGGAGAGGCCTCACTCCAAAGGAGGTCCTGAGGACATTTGCAAGCAGGAGGCACTCTGGCTGCACAAGCTCGAGAGTCCTGCTTAGGACTTCCCTCTGGCAGCAGAGTGGGTGCCAAGGGCCTGGGGGTGGGAAAGTGCTCGGAAGCCACAGGGGAGGCTTTGGGCCCCCAGTGCTCTCCGACGGAAAACGCTGCAGGCCCCAGCATCCACGAACTCCTCCAAGGCTTTGCAGTGGCAAAGCTGGCCATAGCAGAGGGCTCCCTGCCAGGTGCTGCAGGCCTTTGGGCATGGCTCAGCTGCAGCTTCCTTGCAGGCTGCTGGTCCAGGGGCGTGTGTCCCCTGGGCCAGAGTGCTGGAGGAGGAGCTCCTAGCAAGGGGAGAGCAAGCCCCTTGTTTCCTTGGCCTAGACTGGCCTGGGCACACAGAGGCCTGCCAGCAGTGAAGACAGGGCAGGCAGCAAGGGGGTGTGGCAGGCAGCGAAGAGGTGGCAGGAGTCCTGCTTGAAAGTGGAGTCATGCCTGTCTTGTGCTCAGGCCCCAGAGGCCACGTGCACACACAGCCTCCGGACCTGCAGCTTCCCAGCAGTGCAGGGGACACACAGGCAACCCCCTGGGGCCTACTCGAATGAACTGTGCTCTGTCGAGGCCCTGCTGGCTGGCAGCAGCCTAGGCCAGCCCGGGCCCTAGGGAGGCCTGGCTGAGCCTGGGCTAGGGCCCGCCCTAGCAGTGCCCAGGCCAAGCCTGGGACTGGAGGCCAGGCTCCAGGCTCATTCCAGCTTGAGCCTGGTGCACAGAGCCTTCAGCTCGGACTTGCAGGGGGACTGCTCAGCACAGTGGCTTTGGCCTGCCATCCACGTTCCTCACTCGGGCCCTTCTGCCTGTCAGAGCCACACTCCCTCGAAGTGTGTTCCTGAGGCAGTTGGACAGTTGGGGAAGCGGAGGCTCTCCCAGCACGGGAGGCCTGCCTAGAGCATGGCTCTGGGTCCAAAGAGGACTCCCTGCACCTCAGGCACTGGGGAGAGATTTTGTGCACACAGGAGACCCTTGGCACACACAGTGTTTCCCCACGGAAAGCAGTGTGAGAACGAGCCCCTGCCAGGGAAGCACGGCCCTCTCCCATAGAAGCCCTCCATGCGACAGGCTGCCATGGACTCGGCTGCGGGCCTTGGTGGCTGGAGAGACGGCAGCTCCTCTGGAGGCTCTGGGTCCGTGTGCACTCCCCTTCGGGTAAACGAGGCTCCTGGGGTGATTCCCTGCCCAAGAATGGCAAGCAGCCTGCCTCCTTTCAGTGAGATGCACGTGGGGTGTGAGAGGCTTGGCAGCAGAGAAGAAGCAAGAGGGGCAGCCAGAGAGGGGATTTGCATGCAGCTTGAAGGCCCCAGATCTCCTGCCTCTCAACCAGGGCATGCCGGCTCTGCCCCCCGGGCCCCATTCCCAGGTGGGCACCCAGCTTCAGGATCTGCCCTTTCCCAGCCATGAAACCACACCCAGGCCACACGCTGAGCCCTGCCAAGGGGGAACTTTGCTCCCCACATGGGCTGGGTGGCACGACTGGCTTAGGGGAGAGAAGGCCCTAGGAGGCCTTTAGGGTGCTGCCCCAGCACAGCAGTGCTCAGGCAAAGGCACTCTGCTTTCTGTAGGCTGGATGCACACTGGAGTTGCTGCTTGAGGCAGAGAGAGCTCCGCAGGGCGAGCCAGGGCTGAAGGCAAAGCAGAGAGGTTTTGGGTGGAGCGATGGCACCATCTGCTGGCTGAGCAGCATGGGAGGAGAGGCCTCACTCCAAAGGAGGTCCTGAGGACATTTGCAAGCAGGAGGCACTCTGGCTGCACAAGCTCGAGAGTCCTGCTTAGAACTTCTCTCTGGCAGCAGAGTGGGTGCCAAGGGCCTGGGGGTGGGAAAGTGCTCGGAAGCCACAGGGGAGGCTTTGGGCCCCCAGTGCTCTCCGACGGAAAACGCTGCAGGCCCCAGCATCCACGAACTCCTCCAAGGCTTTGCAGTGGGAAAGCTGTCCATAGCAGAGGGCTCCCTGCCAGGTGCTGCAGGCCTTTGGGCATGGCTCAGCTGCAGCTTCCTTGCAGGCTGCTGGTCCAGGGGCGTGTGTCCCCTGGGCCAGAGTGCTGGAGGAGGAGCTCCTAGCAAGGGGAGAGCAAGCCCCTTGTTTCCTTGGCCTAGACTGGCCTGGGCACACAGAGGCCTGCCAGCAGTGAAGACAGGGCAGGCAGCAAGGGGGTGTGGCAGGCAGCGAAGAGGTGGCAGGAGTCCTGCTTGAAAGTGGGGTCATGCCTGTCTTGTGCTCAGGCCCCAGTGGCCACGTGCACACACAGCCTCCGGACCTGCAGCTTCCCAGCAGTGCAGGAGACACACAGGCAACCCCCTGGGGCCTACTCGAATGAACTGTGCTCTGTCGAGGCCCTGCTGGCTGGCAGCGGCCTAGGCCAGCCCGGGCCCTAGGGAGGCCTGGCTGAGCCTGGGCTGGGGCCCGCCCTAGCAGTGCCCAGGCCAAGCCTGGGACTGGAGGCCAGGCTCCAGGCTCATTCCAGCTTGAGCCTGGTGCACAGAGCCTTCAGCTCGGACTTGCAGGGGGACTGCTCAGCACAGTGGCTTTGGCCTGCCATCCAAGTTCCTCACTCGGGCCCTTCTGCCTGTCAGAGCCACACTCCCTCGAAGTGTGTTCCTGAGGCAGTTGGACAGTTGGGGAAGCGGAGGCTCTCCCAGCACGGGAGGCCTGCCTAGAGCATGGCTCTGGGTCCAAAGAGGACTCCCTGCACCTCAGGCACTGGGGAGAGATTTTGTGCACACAGGAGACCCTTGGCACACACAGTGTTTCCCCACGGAAAGCAGTGTGAGAACGAGCCCCTGCCAGGGAAGCACGGCCCTCTCCCATAGAAGCCCTCCATGCGACAGGCTGCCATGGACTCGGCTGCGGGCCTTGGTGGCTGGAGAGACGGCAGCTCCTCTGGAGGCTCTGGGTCCATGTGCACTCCCCTTCGGGTAAACGAGGCTCCTGGGGTGATTCCCTGCCCAAGAATGGCAAGCAGCCTGCCTCCTTTCAATGAGATGCACGTGGGGTGTGAGAGGCTTGGCAGCAGAGAAGAAGCAAGAGGGGCAGCCAGAGAGGGGATTTGCATGCAGCTTGAAGGCCCCAGATCTCCTGCCTCTCAACCAGGGCATGCCGGCTCTGCCCCCCGGGCCCCATTCCCAGGTGGGCACCCAGCTTCAGGATCTGCCCTTTCCCAGCCATGAAACCACACCCAGGCCACACGCTGAGCCCTGCCAAGGGGGAACTTTGCTCCCCACATGGGCTGGGTGGCACGACTGGCTTAGGGGAGAGAAGGCCCTAGGAGGCCTTTAGGGTGCTGCCCCAGCACAGCAGTGCTCAGGCAAAGGCACTCTGCTTTCTGTAGGCTGGATGCACACTGGAGTTGCTGCTTGAGGCAGAGAGAGCTCCGCAGGGCGAGCCAGGGCTGAAGGCAAAGCAGAGAGGTTTTGGGTGGAGTGATGGCACCATCTGCTGGCTGACCAGCATGGGAGGAGAGGCCTCACTCCAAAGGAGGTCCTGAGGACATTTGCAAGCAGGAGGCACTCTGGCTGCACAAGCTCGAGAGTCCTGCTTAGGACTTCCCTCTGGCAGCAGAGTGGGTGCCAAGGGCCTGGGGGTGGGAAAGTGCTCGGAAGCCACAGGGGAGGCTTTGGGCCCCCAGTGCTCTCCGACGGAAAACGCTGCAGGCCCCAGCATCCACGAACTCCTCCAAGGCTTTGCAGTGGCAAAGCTGGCCATAGCAGAGGGCTCCCTGCCAGGTGCTGCAGGCCTTTGGGCATGGCTCAGCTGCAGCTTCCTTGCAGGCTGCTGGTCCAGGGGCGTGTGTCCCCTGGGCCAGAGTGCTGGAGGAGGAGCTCCTAGCAAGGGGAGAGCAAGCCCCTTGTTTCCTTGGCCTAGACTGGCCTGGGCACACAGAGGCCTGCCAGCAGTGAAGACAGGGCAGGCAGCAAGGGGGTGTGGCAGGCAGCGAAGAGGTGGCAGGAGTCCTGCTTGAAAGTGGAGTCATGCCTGTCTTGTGCTCAGGCCCCAGAGGCCACGTGCACACACAGCCTCCGGACCTGCAGCTTCCCAGCAGTGCAGGAGACACACAGGCAACCCCCTGGGGCCTACTCGAATGAACTGTGCTCTGTCGAGGCCCTGCTGGCTGGCAGCAGCCTAGGCCAGCCCGGGCCCTAGGGAGGCCTGGCTGAGCCTGGGCTAGGGCCCGCCCTAGCAGTGCCCAGGCCAAGCCTGGGACTGGAGGCCAGGCTCCAGGCTCATTCCAGCTTGAGCCTGGTGCACAGAGCCTTCAGCTCGGACTTGCAGGGGGACTGCTCAGCACAGTGGCTTTGGCCTGCCATCCACATTCCTCACTCGGGCCCTTCTGCCTGTCAGAGCCACACTCCCTCGAAGTGTGTTCCTGAGGCAGTTGGACAGTTGGGGAAGCGGAGGCTCTCCCAGCACGGGAGGCCTGCCTAGAGCATGGCTCTGGGTCCAAAGAGGACTTCCTGCACCTCAGACACTGGGGAGAGATTTTGTGCACACAGGAGACCCTTGGCACACACAGTGTTTCCCCACGGAAAGCAGTGTGAGAACGAGCCCCTGCCAGGGAAGCACGGCCCTCTCCCATAGAAGCCCTCCATGCGACAGGCTGCCATGGACTCGGCTGCGGGCCTTGGTGGCTGGAGAGACGGCAGCTCCTCTGGAGGCTCTGGGTCCATGTGCACTCCCCTTCGGGTAAACGAGGCTCCTGGGGTGATTCCCTGCCCAAGAATGGCAAGCAGCCTGCCTCCTTTCAATGAGATGCACGTGGGGTGTGAGAGGCTTGGCAGCAGAGAAGAAGCAAGAGGGGCAGCCAGAGAGGGGATTTGCATGCAGCTTGAAGGCCCCAGATCTCCTGCCTCTCAACCAGGGCATGCCGGCTCTGCCCCCCGGGCCCCATTCCCAGGTGGGCACCCAGCTTCAGGATCTGCCCTTTCCCAGCCATGAAACCACACCCAGGCCACACGCTGAGCCCTGCCAAGGGGGAACTTTGCTCCCCACATGGGCTGGGTGGCACGACTGGCTTAGGGGAGAGAAGGCCCTAGGAGGCCTTTAGGGTGCTGCCCCAGCACAGCAGTGCTCAGGCAAAGGCACTCTGCTTTCTGTAGGCTGGATGCACACTGGAGTTGCTGCTTGAGGCAGAGAGAGCTCCGCAGGGCGAGCCAGGGCTGAAGGCAAAGCAGAGAGGTTTTGGGTGGAGTGATGGCACCATCTGCTGGCTGACCAGCATGGGAGGAGAGGCCTCACTCCAAAGGAGGTCCTGAGGACATTTGCAAGCAGGAGGCACTCTGGCTGCACAAGCTCGAGAGTCCTGCTTAGGACTTCCCTCTGGCAGCAGAGTGGGTGCCAAGGGCCTGGGGGTGGGAAAGTGCTCGGAAGCCACAGGGGAGGCTTTGGGCCCCCAGTGCTCTCCGACGGAAAACGCTGCAGGCCCCAGCATCCACGAACTCCTCCAAGGCTTTGCAGTGGCAAAGCTGGCCATAGCAGAGGGCTCCCTGCCAGGTGCTGCAGGCCTTTGGGCATGGCTCAGCTGCAGCTTCCTTGCAGGCTGCTGGTCCAGGGGCGTGTGTCCCCTGGGCCAGAGTGCTGGAGGAGGAGCTCCTAGCAAGGGGAGAGCAAGCCCCTTGTTTCCTTGGCCTAGACTGGCCTGGGCACACAGAGGCCTGCCAGCAGTGAAGACAGGGCAGGCAGCAAGGGGGTGTGGCAGGCAGCGAAGAGGTGGCAGGAGTCCTGCTTGAAAGTGGAGTCATGCCTGTCTTGTGCTCAGGCCCCAGAGGCCACGTGCACACACAGCCTCCGGACCTGCAGCTTCCCAGCAGTGCAGGAGACACACAGGCAACCCCCTGGGGCCTACTCGAATGAACTGTGCTCTGTCGAGGCCCTGCTGGCTGGCAGCGGCCTAGGCCAGCCCGGGCCCTAGGGAGGCCTGGCTGAGCCTGGGCTAGGGCCCGCCCTAGCAGTGCCCAGGCCAAGCCTGGGACTGGAGGCCAGGCTCCAGGCTCATTCCAGCTTGAGCCTGGTGCACAGAGCCTTCAGCTCGGACTTGCAGGGGGACTGCTCAGCACAGTGGCTTTGGCCTGCCATCCACGTTCCTCACTCGGGCCCTTCTGCCTGTCAGAGCCACACTCCCTCGAAGTGTGTTCCTGAGGCAGTTGGACAGTTGGGGAAGCGGAGGCTCTCCCAGCACGGGAGGCCTGCCTAGAGCATGGCTCTGGGTCCAAAGAGGACTTCCTGCACCTCAGACACTGGGGAGAGATTTTGTGCACACAGGAGACCCTTGGCACACACAGTGTTTCCCCACGGAAAGCAGTGTGAGAACGAGCCCCTGCCAGGGAAGCACGGCCCTCTCCCATAGAAGCCCTCCATGCGACAGGCTGCCATGGACTCGGCTGCGGGCCTTGGTGGCTGGAGAGACGGCAGCTCCTCTGGAGGCTCTGGGTCCATGTGCACTCCCCTTCGGGTAAACGAGGCTCCTGGGGTGATTCCCTGCCCAAGAATGGCAAGCAGCCTGCCTCCTTTCAATGAGATGCACGTGGGGTGTGAGAGGCTTGGCAGCAGAGAAGAAGCAAGAGGGGCAGCCAGAGAGGGGATTTGCATGCAGCTTGAAGGCCCCAGATCTCCTGCCTCTCAACCAGGGCATGCCGGCTCTGCCCCCCGGGCCCCATTCCCAGGTGGGCACCCAGCTTCAGGATCTGCCCTTTCCCAGCCATGAAACCACACCCAGGCCACACGCTGAGCCCTGCCAAGGGGGAACTTTGCTCCCCACATGGGCTGGGTGGCACGACTGGCTTAGGGGAGAGAAGGCCCTAGGAGGCCTTTAGGGTGCTGCCCCAGCACAGCAGTGCTCAGGCAAAGGCACTCTGCTTTCTGTAGGCTGGATGCACACTGGAGTTGCTGCTTGAGGCAGAGAGAGCTCCGCAGGGCGAGCCAGGGCTGAAGGCAAAGCAGAGAGGTTTTGGGTGGAGTGATGGCACCATCTGCTGGCTGACCAGCATGGGAGGAGAGGCCTCACTCCAAAGGAGGTCCTGAGGACATTTGCAAGCAGGAGGCACTCTGGCTGCACAAGCTCGAGAGTCCTGCTTAGGACTTCCCTCTGGCAGCAGAGTGGGTGCCAAGGGCCTGGGGGTGGGAAAGTGCTCGGAAGCCACAGGGGAGGCTTTGGGCCCCCAGTGCTCTCCGACGGAAAACGCTGCAGGCCCCAGCATCCACGAACTCCTCCAAGGCTTTGCAGTGGCAAAGCTGGCCATAGCAGAGGGCTCCCTGCCAGGTGCTGCAGGCCTTTGGGCATGGCTCAGCTGCAGCTTCCTTGCAGGCTGCTGGTCCAGGGGCGTGTGTCCCCTGGGCCAGAGTGCTGGAGGAGGAGCTCCTAGCAAGGGGAGAGCAAGCCCCTTGTTTCCTTGGCCTAGACTGGCCTGGGCACACAGAGGCCTGCCAGCAGTGAAGACAGGGCAGGCAGCAAGGGGGTGTGGCAGGCAGCGAAGAGGTGGCAGGAGTCCTGCTTGAAAGTGGAGTCATGCCTGTCTTGTGCTCAGGCCCCAGAGGCCACGTGCACACACAGCCTCCGGACCTGCAGCTTCCCAGCAGTGCAGGAGACACACAGGCAACCCCCTGGGGCCTACTCGAATGAACTGTGCTCTGTCGAGGCCCTGCTGGCTGGCAGCAGCCTAGGCCAGCCCGGGCCCTAGGGAGGCCTGGCTGAGCCTGGGCTAGGGCCCGCCCTAGCAGTGCCCAGGCCAAGCCTGGGACTGGAGGCCAGGCTCCAGGCTCATTCCAGCTTGAGCCTGGTGCACAGAGCCTTCAGCTCGGACTTGCAGGGGGACTGCTCAGCACAGTGGCTTTGGCCTGCCATCCACGTTCCTCACTCGGGCCCTTCTGCCTGTCAGAGCCACACTCCCTCGAAGTGTGTTCCTGAGGCAGTTGGACAGTTGGGGAAGCGGAGGCTCTCCCAGCACGGGAGGCCTGCCTAGAGCATGGCTCTGGGTCCAAAGAGGACTCCCTGCACCTCAGGCACTGGGGAGAGATTTTGTGCACACAGGAGACCCTTGGCACACACAGTGTTTCCCCACGGAAAGCAGTGTGAGAACGAGCCCCTGCCAGGGAAGCACGGCCCTCTCCCATAGAAGCCCTCCATGCGACAGGCTGCCATGGACTCGGCTGCGGGCCTTGGTGGCTGGAGAGACGGCAGCTCCTCTGGAGGCTCTGGGTCCGTGTGCACTCCCCTTCGGGTAAACGAGGCTCCTGGGGTGATTCCCTGCCCAAGAATGGCAAGCAGCCTGCCTCCTTTCAATGAGATGCACGTGGGGTGTGAGAGGCTTGGCAGCAGAGAAGAAGCAAGAGGGGCAGCCAGAGAGGGGATTTGCATGCAGCTTGAAGGCCCCAGATCTCCTGCCTCTCAACCAGGGCATGCCGGCTCTGCCCCCCGGGCCCCATTCCCAGGTGGGCACCCAGCTTCAGGATCTGCCCTTTCCCAGCCATGAAACCACACCCAGGCCACACGCTGAGCCCTGCCAAGGGGGAACTTTGCTCCCCACATGGGCTGGGTGGCACGACTGGCTTAGGGGAGAGAAGGCCCTAGGAGGCCTTTAGGGTGCTGCCCCAGCACAGCAGTGCTCAGGCAAAGGCACTCTGCTTTCTGTAGGCTGGATGCACACTGGAGTTGCTGCTTGAGGCAGAGAGAGCTCCGCAGGGCGAGCCAGGGCTGAAGGCAAAGCAGAGAGGTTTTGGGTGGAGCGATGGCACCATCTGCTGGCTGAGCAGCATGGGAGGAGAGGCCTCACTCCAAAGGAGGTCCTGAGGACATTTGCAAGCAGGAGGCACTCTGGCTGCACAAGCTCGAGAGTCCTGCTTAGGACTTCCCTCTGGCAGCAGAGTGGGTGCCAAGGGCCTGGGGGTGGGAAAGTGCTCGGAAGCCACAGGGGAGGCTTTGGGCCCCCAGTGCTCTCCGACGGAAAACGCTGCAGGCCCCAGCATCCACGAACTCCTCCAAGGCTTTGCAGTGGGAAAGCTGTCCATAGCAGAGGGCTCCCTGCCAGGTGCTGCAGGCCTTTGGGCATGGCTCAGCTGCAGCTTCCTTGCAGGCTGCTGGTCCAGGGGTGTGTGTCCCCTGCGCCAGAGTGCTGGAGGAGGAGCTCCTAGCAAGGGGAGAGCAAGCCCCTTGTTTCCTTGGCCTAGACTGGCCTGGGCACACAGAGGCCTGCCAGCAGTGAAGACAGGGCAGGCAGCAAGGGGGTGTGGCAGGCAGCGAAGAGGTGGCAGGAGTCCTGCTTGAAAGTGGGGTCATGCCTGTCTTGTGCTCAGGCCCCAGTGGCCACGTGCACACACAGCCTCCGGACCTGCAGCTTCCCAGCAGTGCAGGAGACACACAGGCAACCCCCTGGGGCCTACTCGAATGAACTGTGCTCTGTCGAGGCCCTGCTGGCTGGCAGCGGCCTAGGCCAGCCCGGGCCCTAGGGAGGCCTGGCTGAGCCTGGGCTGGGGCCCGCCCTAGCAGTGCCCAGGCCAAGCCTGGGACTGGAGGCCAGGCTCCAGGCTCATTCCAGCTTGAGCCTGGTGCACAGAGCCTTCAGCTCGGACTTGCAGGGGGACTGCTCAGCACAGTGGCTTTGGCCTGCCATCCACGTTCCTCACTCGGGCCCTTCTGCCTGTCAGAGCCACACTCCCTCGAAGTGTGTTCCTGAGGCAGTTGGACAGTTGGGGAAGCGGAGGCTCTCCCAGCACGGGAGGCCTGCCTAGAGCATGGCTCTGGGTCCAAAGAGGACTCCCTGCACCTCAGACACTGGGGAGAGATTTTGTGCACACAGGAGACCCTTGGCACACACAGTGTTTCCCCACGGAAAGCAGTGTGAGAACGAGCCCCTGCCAGGGAAGCACGGCCCTCTCCCATAGAAGCCCTCCATGCGACAGGCTGCCATGGACTCGGCTGCGGGCCTTGGTGGCTGGAGAGACGGCAGCTCCTCTGGAGGCTCTGGGTCCGTGTGCACTCCCCTTCGGGTAAACGAGGCTCCTGGGGTGATTCCCTGCCCAAGAATGGCAAGCAGCCTGCCTCCTTTCAATGAGATGCACGTGGGGTGTGAGAGGCTTGGCAGCAGAGAAGAAGCAAGAGGGGCAGCCAGAGAGGGGATTTGCATGCAGCTTGAAGGCCCCAGATCTCCTGCCTCTCAACCAGGGCATGCCGGCTCTGCCCCCCGGGCCCCATTCCCAGGTGGGCACCCAGCTTCAGGATCTGCCCTTTCCCAGCCATGAAACCACACCCAGGCCACACGCTGAGCCCTGCCAAGGGGGAACTTTGCTCCCCACATGGGCTGGGTGGCACGACTGGCTTAGGGGAGAGAAGGCCCTAGGAGGCCTTTAGGGTGCTGCCCCAGCACAGCAGTGCTCAGGCAAAGGCACTCTGCTTTCTGTAGGCTGGATGCACACTGGAGTTGCTGCTTGAGGCAGAGAGAGCTCCGCAGGGCGAGCCAGGGCTGAAGGCAAAGCAGAGAGGTTTTGGGTGGAGTGATGGCACCATCTGCTGGCTGACCAGCATGGGAGGAGAGGCCTCACTCCAAAGGAGGTCCTGAGGACATTTGCAAGCAGGAGGCACTCTGGCTGCACAAGCTCGAGAGTCCTGCTTAGGACTTCCCTCTGGCAGCAGAGTGGGTGCCAAGGGCCTGGGGGTGGGAAAGTGCTCGGAAGCCACAGGGGAGGCTTTGGGCCCCCAGTGCTCTCCGACGGAAAACGCTGCAGGCCCCAGCATCCACGAACTCCTCCAAGGCTTTTCAGTGGGAAAGCTGTCCATAGCAGAGGGCTCCCTGCCAGGTGCTGCAGGCCTTTGGGCATGGCTCAGCTGCAGCTTCCTTGCAGGCTGCTGGTCCAGGGGCGTGTGTCCCCTGCGCCAGAGTGCTGGAGGAGGAGCTCCTAGCAAGGGGAGAGCAAGCCCCTTGTTTCCTTGGCCTAGACTGGCCTGGGCACACAGAGGCCTGCCAGCAGTGAAGACAGGGCAGGCAGCAAGGGGGTGTGGCAGGCAGCGAAGAGGTGGCAGGAGTCCTGCTTGAAAGTGGGGTCATGCCTGTCTTGTGCTCAGGCCCCAGTGGCCACGTGCACACACAGCCTCCGGACCTGCAGCTTCCCAGCAGTGCAGGAGACACACAGGCAACCCCCTGGGGCCTACTCGAATGAACTGTGCTCTGTCGAGGCCCTGCTGGCTGGCAGCGGCCTAGGCCAGCCCGGGCCCTAGGGAGGCCTGGCTGAGCCTGGGCTGGGGCCCGCCCTAGCAGTGCCCAGGCCAAGCCTGGGACTGGAGGCCAGGCTCCAGGCTCATTCCAGCTTGAGCCTGGTGCACAGAGCCTTCAGCTCGGACTTGCAGGGGGACTGCTCAGCACAGTGGCTTTGGCCTGCCATCCACGTTCCTCACTCGGGCCCTTCTGCCTGTCAGAGCCACACTCCCTCGAAGTGTGTTCCTGAGGCAGTTGGACAGTTGGGGAAGCGGAGGCTCTCCCAGCACGGGAGGCCTGCCTAGAGCATGGCTCTGGGTCCAAAGAGGACTCCCTGCACCTCAGACACTGGGGAGAGATTTTGTGCACACAGGAGACCCTTGGCACACACAGTGTTTCCCCACGGAAAGCAGTGTGAGAACGAGCCCCTGCCAGGGAAGCACGGCCCTCTCCCATAGAAGCCCTCCATGCGACAGGCTGCCATGGACTCGGCTGCGGGCCTTGGTGGCTGGAGAGACGGCAGCTCCTCTGGAGGCTCTGGGTCCGTGTGCACTCCCCTTCGGGTAAACGAGGCTCCTGGGGTGATTCCCTGCCCAAGAATGGCAAGCAGCCTGCCTCCTTTCAATGAGATGCACGTGGGGTGTGAGAGGCTTGGCAGCAGAGAAGAAGCAAGAGGGGCAGCCAGAGAGGGGATTTGCATGCAGCTTGAAGGCCCCAGATCTCCTGCCTCTCAACCAGGGCATGCCGGCTCTGCCCCCCGGGCCCCATTCCCAGGTGGGCACCCAGCTTCAGGATCTGCCCTTTCCCAGCCATGAAACCACACCCAGGCCACACGCTGAGCCCTGCCAAGGGGGAACTTTGCTCCCCACATGGGCTGGGTGGCACGACTGGCTTAGGGGAGAGAAGGCCCTAGGAGGCCTTTAGGGTGCTGCCCCAGCACAGCAGTGCTCAGGCAAAGGCACTCTGCTTTCTGTAGGCTGGATGCACACTGGAGTTGCTGCTTGAGGCAGAGAGAGCTCCGCAGGGCGAGCCAGGGCTGAAGGCAAAGCAGAGAGGTTTTGGGTGGAGCGATGGCACCATCTGCTGGCGGACCAGCATGGGAGGAGAGGCCTCACTCCAAAGGAGGTCCTGAGGACATTTGCAAGCAGGAGGCACTCTGGCTGCACAAGCTCGAGAGTCCTGCTTAGGACTTCCCTCTGGCAGCAGAGTGGGTGCCAAGGGCCTGGGGGTGGGAAAGTGCTCGGAAGCCACAGGGGAGGCTTTGGGCCCCCAGTGCTCTCCGACGGAAAACGCTGCAGGCCCCAGCATCCATGAACTCCTCCAAGGCTTTGCAGTGGCAAAGCTGGCCATAGCAGAGGGCTCCCTGCCAGGTGCTGCAGGCCTTTGGGCATGGCTCAGCTGCAGCTTCCTTGCAGGCTGCTGGTGCAGGGGCGTGTGTCCCCTGGGCCAGAGTGCTGGAGGAGGAGCTCCTAGCAAGGGGAGAGCAAGCCCCTTGTTTCCTTGGCCTAAACTGGCCTGGGCACACAGAGGCCTGCCAGCAGTGAAGACAGGGCAGGCAGCAAGGGGGTGTGGCAGGCAGCGAAGAGGTGGCAGGAGTCCTGCTTGAAAGTGGGGTCATGCCTGTCTTGTGCTCAGGCCCCAGTGGCCACTTGCACACACAGCCTCCGGACCTGCAGCTTCCCAGCAGTGCAGGAGACACCCAGGCAACCCCCTGGGGCCTACTCGAATGAACTGTGCTCTGTCGAGGCCCTGCTGGCTGGCAGCGGCCTAGGCCAGCCCGGGCCCTAGGGAGGCCTGGCTGAGCCTGGGCTGGGGCCCGCCCTAGCAGTGCCCAGGCCAAGCCTGGGACTGGAGGCCAGGCTCCAGGCTCATTCCAGCTTGAGCCTGGTGCACAGAGCCTTCAGCTCGGACTTGCAGGGGGACTGCTCAGCACAGTGGCTTTGGCCTGCCATCCACGTTCCTCACTCGGGCCCTTCTGCCTGTCAGAGCCACACTCCCTCGAAGTGTGTTCCTGAGGCAGTTGGACAGTTGGGGAAGCGGAGGCTCTCCCAGCACGGGAGGCCTGCCTAGAGCATGGCTCTGGGTCCAAAGAGGACTCCCTGCACCTCAGGCACTGGGGAGAGATTTTGTGCACACAGGAGACCCTTGGCACACACAGTGTTTCCCCACGGAAAGCAGTGTGAGAACGAGCCCCTGCCAGGGAAGCACGGCCCTCTCCCATAGAAGCCCTCCATGCGACAGGCTGCCATGGACTCGGCTGCGGGCCTTGGTGGCTGGAGAGACGGCAGCTCCTCTGGAGGCTCTGGGTCCGTGTGCACTCCCCTTCGGGTAAACGAGGCTCCTGGGGTGATTCCCTGCCCAAGAATGGCAAGCAGCCTGCCTCCTTTCAATGAGATGCACGTGGGGTGTGAGAGGCTTGGCAGCAGAGAAGAAGCAAGAGGGGCAGCCAGAGAGGGGATTTGCATGCAGCTTGAAGGCCCCAGATCTCCTGCCTCTCAACCAGGGCATGCCGGCTCTGCCCCCCGGGCCCCATTCCCAGGTGGGCACCCAGCTTCAGGATCTGCCCTTTCCCAGCCATGAAACCACACCCAGGCCACACGCTGAGCCCTGCCAAGGGGGAACTTTGCTCCCCACATGGGCTGGGTGGCACGACTGGCTTAGGGGAGAGAAGGCCCTAGGAGGCCTTTAGGGTGCTGCCCCAGCACAGCAGTGCTCAGGCAAAGGCACTCTGCATTCTGTAGGCTGGATGCACACTGGAGTTGCTGCTTGAGGCAGAGAGAGCTCCGCAGGGCGAGCCAGGGCTGAAGGCAAAGCAGAGAGGTTTTGGGTGGAGCGATGGCACCATCTGCTGGCTGACCAGCATGGGAGGAGAGGCCTCACTCCAAAGGAGGTCCTGAGGACATTTGCAAGCAGGAGGCACTCTGGCTGCACAAGCTCGAGAGTCCTGCTTAGGACTTCCCTCTGGCAGCAGAGTGGGTGCCAAGGGCCTGGGGGTGGGAAAGTGCTCGGAAGCCACAGGGGAGGCTTTGGGCCCCCAGTGCTCTCCGACGGAAAACGCTGCAGGCCCCAGCATCCACGAACTCCTCCAAGGCTTTGCAGTGGCAAAGCTGGCCATAGCAGAGGGCTCCCTGCCAGGTGCTGCAGGCCTTTGGGCATGGCTCAGCTGCAGCTTCCTTGCAGGCTGCTGGTCCAGGGGCGTGTGTCCCCTGGGCCAGAGTGCTGGAGGAGGAGCTCCTAGCAAGGGGAGAGCAAGCCCCTTGTTTCCTTGGCCTAGACTGGCCTGGGCACACAGAGGCCTGCCAGCAGTGAAGACAGGGCAGGCAGCAAGGGGGTGTGGCAGGCAGCGAAGAGGTGGCAGGAGTCCTGCTTGAAAGTGGGGTCATGCCTGTCTTGTGCTCAGGCCCCAGAGGCCACGTGCACACACAGCCTCCGGACCTGCAGCTTCCCAGCAGTGCAGGAGACACACAGGCAACCCCCTGGGGCCTACTCGAATGAACTGTGCTCTGTCGAGGCCCTGCTGGCTGGCAGCAGCCTAGGCCAGCCCGGGCCCTAGGGAGGCCTGGCTGAGCCTGGGCTAGGGCCCGACCTAGCAGTGCCCAGGCCAAGCCTGGGACTGGAGGCCAGGCTCCAGGCTCATTCCAGCTTGAGCCTGGTGCACAGAGCCTTCAGCTCGGACTTGCAGGGGGACTGCTCAGCACAGTGGCTTTGGCCTGCCATCCACGTTCCTCACTCGGGCCCTTCTGCCTGTCAGAGCCACACTCCCTCGAAGTGTGTTCCTGAGGCAGTTGGACAGTTGGGGAAGCGGAGGCTCTCCCAGCACGGGAGGCCTGCCTAGAGCATGGCTCTGGGTCCAAAGAGGACTCCCTGCACCTCAGGCACTGGGGAGAGATTTTGTGCACACAGGAGACCCTTGGCACACACAGTGTTTCCCCACGGAAAGCAGTGTGAGAACGAGCCCCTGCCAGGGAAGCACGGCCCTCTCCCATAGAAGCCCTCCATGCGACAGGCTGCCATGGACTCGGCTGCGGGCCTTGGTGGCTGGAGAGACGGCAGCTCCTCTGGAGGCTCTGGGTCCGTGTGCACTCCCCTTCGGGTAAACGAGGCTTCTGGGGTGATTCCCTGCCCAAGAATGGCAAGCAGCCTGCCTCCTTTCAATGAGATGCACGTGGGGTGTGAGAGGCTTGGCAGCAGAGAAGAAGCAAGAGGGGCAGCCAGAGAGGGGATTTGCATGCAGCTTGAAGGCCCCAGATCTCCTGCCTCTCAACCAGGGCATGCCGGCTCTGCCCCCCGGGCCCCATTCCCAGGTGGGCACCCAGCTTCAGGATCTGCCCTTTCCCAGCCATGAAACCACACCCAGGCCACACGCTGAGCCCTGCCAAGGGGGAACTTTGCTCCCCACATGGGCTGGGTGGCACGACTGGCTTAGGGGAGAGAAGGCCCTAGGAGGCCTTTAGGGTGCTGCCCCAGCACAGCAGTACTCAGGCAAAGGCACTCTGCTTTCTGTAGGCTGGATGCACACTGGAGTTGCTGCTTGAGGCAGAGAGAGCTCCGCAGGGCGAGCCAGGGCTGAAGGCAAAGCAGAGAGGTTTTGGGTGGAGCGATGGCACCATCTGCTGGCTGAGCAGCATGGGAGGAGAGGCCTCACTCCAAAGGAGGTCCTGAGGACATTTGCAAGCAGGAGGCACTCTGGCTGCACAAGCTCGAGAGTCCTGCTTAGGACTTCCCTCTGGCAGCAGAGTGGGTGCCAAGGGCCTGGGGGTGGGAAAGTGCTCGGAAGCCACAGGGGAGGCTTTGGGCCCCCAGTGCTCTCCGACGGAAAACGCTGCAGGCCCCAGCATCCACGAACTCCTCCAAGGCTTTGCAGTGGGAAAGCTGTCCATAGCAGAGGGCTCCCTGCCAGGTGCTGCAGGCCTTTGGGCATGGCTCAGCTGCAGCTTCCTTGCAGGCTGCTGGTGCAGGGGCGTGTGTCCCCTGGGCCAGAGTGCTGGAGGAGGAGCTCCTAGCAAGGGGAGAGCAAGCCCCTTGTTTCCTTGGCCTAGACTGGCCTGGGCACACAGAGGCCTGCCAGCAGTGAAGACAGGGCAGGCAGCAAGGGGGTGTGGCAGGCAGCGAAGAGGTGGCAGGAGTCCTGCTTGAAAGTGGGGTCATGCCTGTCTTGTGCTCAGGCCCCAGTGGCCACGTGCACACACAGCCTCCGGACCTGCAGCTTCCCAGCAGTGCAGGAGACACACAGGCAACCCCCTGGGGCCTACTCGAATGAACTGTGCTCTGTCGAGGCCCTGCTGGCTGGCAGCGGCCTAGGCCAGCCCGGGCCCTAGGGAGGCCTGGCTGAGCCTGGGCTGGGGCCCGCCCTAGCAGTGCCCAGGCCAAGCCTGGGACTGGAGGCCAGGCTCCAGGCTCATTCCAGCTTGAGCCTGGTGCACAGAGCCTTCAGCTCGGACTTGCAGGGGGACTGCTCAGCACAGTGGCTTTGGCCTGCCATCCACGTTCCTCACTCGGGCCCTTCTGCCTGTCAGAGCCACACTCCCTCGAAGTGTGTTCCTGAGGCAGTTGGACAGTTGGGGAAGCGGAGGCTCTCCCAGCACGGGAGGCCTGCCTAGAGCATGGCTCTGGGTCCAAAGAGGACTCCCTGCACCTCAGGCACTGGGGAGAGATTTTGTGCACACAGGAGACCCTTGGCACACACAGTGTTTCCCCACGGAAAGCAGTGTGAGAACGAGCCCCTGCCAGGGAAGCACGGCCCTCTCCCATAGAAGCCCTCCATGCGACAGGCTGCCATGGACTCGGCTGCGGGCCTTGGTGGCTGGAGAGACGGCAGCTCCTCTGGAGGCTCTGGGTCCGTGTGCACTCCCCTTCGGGTAAACGAGGCTCCTGGGGTGATTCCCTGCCCAAGAATGGCAAGCAGCCTGCCTCCTTTCAATGAGATGCACGTGGGGTGTGAGAGGCTTGGCAGCAGAGAAGAAGCAAGAGGGGCAGCCAGAGAGGGGATTTGCATGCAGCTTGAAGGCCCCAGATCTCCTGCCTCTCAACCAGGGCATGCCGGCTCTGCCCCCCGGGCCCCATTCCCAGGTGGGCACCCAGCTTCAGGATCTGCCCTTTCCCAGCCATGAAACCACACCCAGGCCACACGCTGAGCCCTGCCAAGGGGGAACTTTGCTCCCCACATGGGCTGGGTGGCACGACTGGCTTAGGGGAGAGAAGGCCCTAGGAGGCCTTTAGGGTGCTGCCCCAGCACAGCAGTGCTCAGGCAAAGGCACTCTGCTTTCTGTAGGCTGGATGCACACTGGAGTTGCTGCTTGAGGCAGAGAGAGCTCCGCAGGGCGAGCCAGGGCTGAAGGCAAAGCAGAGAGGTTTTGGGTGGAGCGATGGCACCATCTGCTGGCTGACCAGCATGGGAGGAGAGGCCTCACTCCAAAGGAGGTCCTGAGGACATTTGCAAGCAGGAGGCACTCTGGCTGCACAAGCTCGAGAGTCCTGCTTAGGACTTCCCTCTGGCAGCAGAGTGGGTGCCAAGGGCCTGGGGGTGGGAAAGTGCTCGGAAGCCACAGGGGAGGCTTTGGGCCCCCAGTGCTCTCCGACGGAAAACGCTGCAGGCCCCAGCATCCACGAACTCCTCCAAGGCTTTGCAGTGGGAAAGCTGGCCATAGCAGAGGGCTCCCTGCCAGGTGCTGCAGGCCTTTGGGCATGGCTCAGCTGCAGCTTCCTTGCAGGCTGCTGGTCCAGGGGCGTGTGTCCCCTGGGCCAGAGTGCTGGAGGAGGAGCTCCTAGCAAGGGGAGAGCAAGCCCCTTGTTTCCTTGGCCTAAACTGGCCTGGGCACACAGAGGCCTGCCAGCAGTGAAGACAGGGCAGGCAGCAAGGGGGTGTGGCAGGCAGCGAAGAGGTGGCAGGAGTCCTGCTTGAAAGTGGGGTCATGCCTGTCTTGTGCTCAGGCCCCAGTGGCCACGTGCACACACAGCCTCCGGACCTGCAGCTTCCCAGCAGTGCAGGAGACACACAGGCAACCCCCTGGGGCCTACTCGAATGAACTGTGCTCTGTCGAGGCCCTGCTGGCTGGCAGCGGCCTAGGCCAGCCCGGGCCCTAGGGAGGCCTGGCTGAGCCTGGGCTGGGGCCCGCCCTAGCAGTGCCCAGGCCAAGCCTGGGACTGGAGGCCAGGCTCCAGGCTCATTCCAGCTTGAGCCTGGTGCACAGAGCCTTCAGCTCGGACTTGCAGGGGGACTGCTCAGCACAGTGGCTTTGGCCTGCCATCCACGTTCCTCACTCGGGCCCTTCTGCCTGTCAGAGCCACACTCCCTCGAAGTGTGTTCCTGAGGCAGTTGGACAGTTGGGGAAGCGGAGGCTCTCCCAGCACGGGAGGCCTGCCTAGAGCATGGCTCTGGGTCCAAAGAGGACTCCCTGCACCTCAGGCACTGGGGAGAGATTTTGTGCACACAGGAGACCCTTGGCACACACAGTGTTTCCCCACGGAAAGCAGTGTGAGAACGAGCCCCTGCCAGGGAAGCACGGCCCTCTCCCATAGAAGCCCTCCATGCGACAGGCTGCCATGGACTCGGCTGCGGGCCTTGGTGGCTGGAGAGACGGCAGCTCCTCTGGAGGCTCTGGGTCCGTGTGCACTCCCCTTCGGGTAAACGAGGCTCCTGGGGTGATTCCCTGCCCAAGAATGGCAAGCAGCCTGCCTCCTTTCAATGAGATGCACGTGGGGTGTGAGAGGCTTGGCAGCAGAGAAGAAGCAAGAGGGGCAGCCAGAGAGGGGATTTGCATGCAGCTTGAAGGCCCCAGATCTCCTGCCTCTCAACCAGGGCATGCCGGCTCTGCCCCCCGGGCCCCATTCCCAGGTGGGCACCCAGCTTCAGGATCTGCCCTTTCCCAGCCATGAAACCACACCCAGGCCACACGCTGAGCCCTGCCAAGGGGGAACTTTGCTCCCCACATGGGCTGGGTGGCACGACTGGCTTAGGGGAGAGAAGGCCCTAGGAGGCCTTTAGGGTGCTGCCCCAGCACAGCAGTGCTCAGGCAAAGGCACTCTGCTTTCTGTAGGCTGGATGCACACTGGAGTTGCTGCTTGAGGCAGAGAGAGCTCCGCAGGGCGAGCCAGGGCTGAAGGCAAAGCAGAGAGGTTTTGGGTGGAGCGATGGCACCATCTGCTGGCTGAGCAGCATGGGAGGAGAGGCCTCACTCCAAAGGAGGTCCTGAGGACATTTGCAAGCAGGAGGCACTCTGGCTGCACAAGCTCGAGAGTCCTGCTTAGGACTTCCCTCTGGCAGCAGAGTGGGTGCCAAGGGCCTGGGGGTGGGAAAGTGCTCGGAAGCCACAGGGGAGGCTTTGGGCCCCCAGTGCTCTCCGACGGAAAACGCTGCAGGCCCCAGCATCCACGAACTCCTCCAAGGCTTTGCCGTGGGAAAGCTGGCCATAGCAGAGGGCTCCCTGCCAGGTGCTGCAGGCCTTTGGGCATGGCTCAGCTGCAGCTTCCTTGCAGGCTGCTGGTCCAGGGGCGTGTGTCCCCTGGGCCAGAGTGCTGGAGGAGGAGCTCCTAGCAAGGGGAGAGCAAGCCCCTTGTTTCCTTGGCCTAAACTGGCCTGGGCACACAGAGGCCTGCCAGCAGTGAAGACAGGGCAGGCAGCAAGGGGGTGTGGCAGGCAGCGAAGAGGTGGCAGGAGTCCTGCTTGAAAGTGGGGTCATGCCTGTCTTGTGCTCAGGCCCCAGTGGCCACTTGCACACACAGCCTCCGGACCTGCAGCTTCCCAGCAGTGCAGGAGACACCCAGGCAACCCCCTGGGGCCTACTCGAATGAACTGTGCTCTGTCGAGGCCCTGCTGGCTGGCAGCGGCCTAGGCCAGCCCGGGCCCTAGGGAGGCCTGGCTGAGCCTGGGCTGGGGCCCGCCCTAGCAGTGCCCAGGCCAAGCCTGGGACTGGAGGCCAGGCTCCAGGCTCATTCCAGCTTGAGCCTGGTGCACAGAGCCTTCAGCTCGGACTTGCAGGGGGACTGCTCAGCACAGTGGCTTTGGCCTGCCATCCACGTTCCTCACTCGGGCCCTTCTGCCTGTCAGAGCCACACTCCCTCGAAGTGTGTTCCTGAGGCAGTTGGACAGTTGGGGAAGCGGAGGCTCTCCCAGCACGGGAGGCCTGCCTAGAGCATGGCTCTGGGTCCAAAGAGGACTCCCTGCACCTCAGGCACTGGGGAGAGATTTTGTGCACACAGGAGACCCTTGGCACACACAGTGTTTCCCCACGGAAAGCAGTGTGAGAACGAGCCCCTGCCAGGGAAGCACGGCCCTCTCCCATAGAAGCCCTCCATGCGACAGGCTGCCATGGACTCGGCTGCGGGCCTTGGTGGCTGGAGAGACGGCAGCTCCTCTGGAGGCTCTGGGTCCGTGTGCACTCCCCTTCGGGTAAACGAGGCTCCTGGGGTGATTCCCTGCCCAAGAATGGCAAGCAGCCTGCCTCCTTTCAATGAGATGCACGTGGGGTGTGAGAGGCTTGGCAGCAGAGAAGAAGCAAGAGGGGCAGCCAGAGAGGGGATTTGCATGCAGCTTGAAGGCCCCAGATCTCCTGCCTCTCAACCAGGGCATGCCGGCTCTGCCCCCCGGGCCCCATTCCCAGGTGGGCACCCAGCTTCAGGATCTGCCCTTTCCCAGCCATGAAACCACACCCAGGCCACACGCTGAGCCCTGCCAAGGGGGAACTTTGCTCCCCACATGGGCTGGGTGGCACGACTGGCTTAGGGGAGAGAAGGCCCTAGGAGGCCTTTAGGGTGCTGCCCCAGCACAGCAGTGCTCAGGCAAAGGCACTCTGCTTTCTGTAGGCTGGATGCACACTGGAGTTGCTGCTTGAGGCAGAGAGAGCTCCGCAGGGCGAGCCAGGGCTGAAGGCAAAGCAGAGAGGTTTTGGGTGGAGCGATGGCACCATCTGCTGGCTGACCAGCATGGGAGGAGAGGCCTCACTCCAAAGGAGGTCCTGAGGACATTTGCAAGCAGGAGGCACTCTGGCTGCACAAGCTCGAGAGTCCTGCTTAGGACTTCCCTCTGGCAGCAGAGTGGGTGCCAAGGGCCTGGGGGTGGGAAAGTGCTCGGAAGCCACAGGGGAGGCTTTGGGCCCCCAGTGCTCTCCGACGGAAAACGCTGCAGGCCCCAGCATCCACGAACTCCTCCAAGGCTTTGCAGTGGGAAAGCTGTCCATAGCAGAGGGCTCCCTGCCAGGTGCTGCAGGCCTTTGGGCATGGCTCAGCTGCAGCTTCCTTGCAGGCTGCTGGTCCAGGGGCGTGTGTCCCCTGGGCCAGAGTGCTGGAGGAGGAGCTCCTAGCAAGGGGAGAGCAAGCCCCTTGTTTCCTTGGCCTAGACTGGCCTGGGCACACAGAGGCCTGCCAGCAGTGAAGACAGGGCAGGCAGCAAGGGGGTGTGGCAGGCAGCGAAGAGGTGGCAGGAGTCCTGCTTGAAAGTGGGGTCATGCCTGTCTTGTGCTCAGGCCCCAGTGGCCACGTGCACACACAGCCTCCGGACCTGCAGCTTCCCAGCAGTGCAGGAGACACCCAGGCAACCCCCTGGGGCCTACTCGAATGAACTGTGCTCTGTCGAGGCCCTGCTGGCTGGCAGCGGCCTAGGCCAGCCCGGGCCCTAGGGAGGCCTGGCTGAGCCTGGGCTGGGGCCCGCCCTAGCAGTGCCCAGGCCAAGCCTGGGACTGGAGGCCAGGCTCCAGGCTCATTCCAGCTTGAGCCTGGTGCACAGAGCCTTCAGCTCGGACTTGCAGGGGGACTGCTCAGCACAGTGGCTTTGGCCTGCCATCCACGTTCCTCACTCGGGCCCTTCTGCCTGTCAGAGCCACACTCCCTCGAAGTGTGTTCCTGAGGCAGTTGGACAGTTGGGGAAGCGGAGGCTCTCCCAGCACGGGAGGCCTGCCTAGAGCATGGCTCTGGGTCCAAAGAGGACTCCCTGCACCTCAGGCACTGGGGAGAGATTTTGTGCACACAGGAGACCCTTGGCACACACAGTGTTTCCCCACGGAAAGCAGTGTGAGAACGAGCCCCTGCCAGGGAAGCACGGCCCTCTCCCATAGAAGCCCTCCATGCGACAGGCTGCCATGGACTCGGCTGCGGGCCTTGGTGGCTGGAGAGACGGCAGCTCCTCTGGAGGCTCTGGGTCCGTGTGCACTCCCCTTCGGGTAAACGAGGCTCCTGGGGTGATTCCCTGCCCAAGAATGGCAAGCAGCCTGCCTCCTTTCAATGAGATGCACGTGGGGTGTGAGAGGCTTGGCAGCAGAGAAGAAGCAAGAGGGGCAGCCAGAGAGGGGATTTGCATGCAGCTTGAAGGCCCCAGATCTCCTGCCTCTCAACCAGGGCATGCCGGCTCTGCCCCCCGGGCCCCATTCCCAGGTGGGCACCCAGCTTCAGGATCTGCCCTTTCCCAGCCATGAAACCACACCCAGGCCACACGCTGAGCCCTGCCAAGGGGGAACTTTGCTCCCCACATGGGCTGGGTGGCACGACTGGCTTAGGGGAGAGAAGGCCCTAGGAGGCCTTTAGGGTGCTGCCCCAGCACAGCAGTGCTCAGGCAAAGGCACTCTGCTTTCTGTAGGCTGGATGCACACTGGAGTTGCTGCTTGAGGCAGAGAGAGCTCCGCAGGGCGAGCCAGGGCTGAAGGCAAAGCAGAGAGGTTTTGGGTGGAGCGATGGCACCATCTGCTGGCTGACCAGCATGGGAGGAGAGGCCTCACTCCAAAGGAGGTCCTGAGGACATTTGCAAGCAGGAGGCACTCTGGCTGCACAAGCTCGAGAGTCCTGCTTAGGACTTCCCTCTGGCAGCAGAGTGGGTGCCAAGGGCCTGGGGGTGGGAAAGTGCTCGGAAGCCACAGGGGAGGCTTTGGGCCCCCAGTGCTCTCCGACGGAAAACGCTGCAGGCCCCAGCATCCACGAACTCCTCCAAGGCTTTGCAGTGGGAAAGCTGTCCATAGCAGAGGGCTCCCTGCCAGGTGCTGCAGGCCTTTGGGCATGGCTCAGCTGCAGCTTCCTTGCAGGCTGCTGGTCCAGGGGCGTGTGTCCCCTGGGCCAGAGTGCTGGAGGAGGAGCTCCTAGCAAGGGGAGAGCAAGCCCCTTGTTTCCTTGGCCTAAACTGGCCTGGGCACACAGAGGCCTGCCAGCAGTGAAGACAGGGCAGGCAGCAAGGGGGTGTGGCAGGCAGCGAAGAGGTGGCAGGAGTCCTGCTTGAAAGTGGGGTCATGCCTGTCTTGTGCTCAGGCCCCAGTGGCCACTTGCACACACAGCCTCCGGACCTGCAGCTTCCCAGCAGTGCAGGAGACACCCAGGCAACCCCCTGGGGCCTACTCGAATGAACTGTGCTCTGTCGAGGCCCTGCTGGCTGGCAGCGGCCTAGGCCAGCCCGGGCCCTAGGGAGGCCTGGCTGAGCCTGGGCTGGGGCCCGCCCTAGCAGTGCCCAGGCCAAGCCTGGGACTGGAGGCCAGGCTCCAGGCTCATTCCAGCTTGAGCCTGGTGCACAGAGCCTTCAGCTCGGACTTGCAGGGGGACTGCTCAGCACAGTGGCTTTGGCCTGCCATCCACGTTCCTCACTCGGGCCCTTCTGCCTGTCAGAGCCACACTCCCTCGAAGTGTGTTCCTGAGGCAGTTGGACAGTTGGGGAAGCGGAGGCTCTCCCAGCACGGGAGGCCTGCCTAGAGCATGGCTCTGGGTCCAAAGAGGACTCCCTGCACCTCAGGCACTGGGGAGAGATTTTGTGCACACAGGAGACCCTTGGCACACACAGTGTTTCCCCACGGAAAGCAGTGTGAGAACGAGCCCCTGCCAGGGAAGCACGGCCCTCTCCCATAGAAGCCCTCCATGCGACAGGCTGCCATGGACTCGGCTGCGGGCCTTGGTGGCTGGAGAGACGGCAGCTCCTCTGGAGGCTCTGGGTCCGTGTGCACTCCCCTTCGGGTAAACGAGGCTCCTGGGGTCATTCCCTGCCCAAGAATGGCAAGCAGCCTGCCTCCTTTCAATGAGATGCACGTGGGGTGTGAGAGGCTTGGCAGCAGAGAAGAAGCAAGAGGGGCAGCCAGAGAGGGGATTTGCATGCAGCTTGAAGGCCCCATATCTCCTGCCTTTCAACCAGGGCATGCCGGCTCTGCCCCCCGGGCCCCATTCCCAGGTGGGCACCCAGCTTCAGGATCTGCCCTTTCCCAGCCATGAAACCACACCCAGGCCACACGCTGAGCCCTGCCAAGGGGGAACTTTGCTCCCCACATGGGCTGGGTGGCACGACTGGCTTAGGGGAGAGAAGGCCCTAGGAGGCCTTTAGGGTGCTGCCCCAGCACAGCAGTGCTCAGGCAAAGGCACTCTGCTTTCTGTAGGCTGGATGCACACTGGAGTTGCTGCTTGAGGCAGAGAGAGCTCCGCAGGGCGAGCCAGGGCTGAAGGCAAAGCAGAGAGGTTTTGGGTGGAGCGATGGCACCATCTGCTGGCTGAGCAGCATGGGAGGAGAGGCCTCACTCCAAAGGAGGTCCTGAGGACATTTGCAAGCAGGAGGCACTCTGGCTGCACAAGCTCGAGAGTCCTGCTTAGGACTTCCCTCTGGCAGCAGAGTGGGTGCCAAGGGCCTGGGGGTGGGAAAGTGCTCGGAAGCCACAGGGGAGGCTTTGGGCCCCCAGTGCTCTCCGACGGAAAACGCTGCAGGCCCCAGCATCCACGAACTCCTCCAAGGCTTTGCAGTGGGAAAGCTGGCCATAGCAGAGGGCTCCCTGCCAGGTGCTGCAGGCCTTTGGGCATGGCTCAGCTGCAGCTTCCTTGCAGGCTGCTGGTCCAGGGGCGTGTGTCCCCTGGGCCAGAGTGCTGGAGGAGGAGCTCCTAGCAAGGGGAGAGCAAGCCCCTTGTTTCCTTGGCCTAAACTGGCCTGGGCACACAGAGGCCTGCCAGCAGTGAAGACAGGGCAGGCAGCAAGGGGGTGTGGCAGGCAGCGAAGAGGTGGCAGGAGTCCTGCTTGAAAGTGGGGTCATGCCTGTCTTGTGCTCAGGCCCCAGAGGCCACGTGCACACACAGCCTCTGGACCTGCAGCTTCCTAGCAGTGCAGGAGACACACAGGCAACCCCCTGGGGCCTACTCGAATGAACTGTGCTCTGTCGAGGCCCTGCTGGCTGGCAGCAGCCTAGGCCAGCCCGGGCCCTAGGGAGGCCTGGCTGAGCCTGGGCTAGGGCCCGACCTAGCAGTGCCCAGGCCAAGCCTGGGACTGGAGGCCAGGCTCCAGGCTCATTCCAGCTTGAGCCTGGTGCACAGAGCCTTCAGCTCGGACTTGCAGGGGGACTGCTCAGCACAGTGGCTTTGGCCTGCCATCCACGTTCCTCACTCGGGCCCTTCTGCCTGTCAGAGCCACACTCCCTCGAAGTGTGTTCCTGAGGCAGTTGGACAGTTGGGGAAGCAGTGGCTCTCCCAGCACGGGAGGCCTGCCTAGAGCATGGCTCTGGGTCCAAAGAGGACTCCCTGCACCTCAGGCACTGGGGAGAGATTTTGTGCACACAGGAGACCCTTGGCACACACAGTGTTTCCCCACGGAAAGCAGTGTGAGAACGAGCCCCTGCCAGGGAAGCACGGCCCTCTCCCATAGAAGCCCTCCATGCGACAGGCTGCCATGGACTCGGCTGCGGGCCTTGGTGGCTGGAGAGACGGCAGCTCCTCTGGAGGCTCTGGGTCCGTGTGCACTCCCCTTCGGGTAAACGAGGCTCCTGGGGTGATTCCCTGCCCAAGAATGGCAAGCAGCCTGCCTCCTTTCAATGAGATGCACGTGGGGTGTGAGAGGCTTGGCAGCAGAGAAGAAGCAAGAGGGGCAGCCAGAGAGGGGATTTGCATGCAGCTTGAAGGCCCCAGATCTCCTGCCTCTCAACCAGGGCATGCCGGCTCTGCCCCCCGGGCCCCATTCCCAGGTGGGCACCCAGCTTCAGGATCTGCCCTTTCCCAGCCATGAAACCACACCCAGGCCACACGCTGAGCCCTGCCAAGGGGGAACTTTGCTCCCCACATGGGCTGGGTGGCACGACTGGCTTAGGGGAGAGAAGGCCCTAGGAGGCCTTTAGGGTGCTGCCCCAGCACAGCAGTGCTCAGGCAAAGGCACTCTGCTTTCTGTAGGCTGGATGCACACTGGAGTTGCTGCTTGAGGCAGAGAGAGCTCCGCAGGGCGAGCCAGGGCTGAAGGCAAAGCAGAGAGGTTTTGGGTGGAGCGATGGCACCATCTGCTGGCTGAGCAGCATGGGAGGAGAGGCCTCACTCCAAAGGAGGTCCTGAGGACATTTGCAAGCAGGAGGCACTCTGGCTGCACAAGCTCGAGAGTCCTGCTTAGGACTTCCCTCTGGCAGCAGAGTGGGTGCCAAGGGCCTGGGGGTGGGAAAGTGCTCGGAAGCCACAGGGGAGGCTTTGGGCCCCCAGTGCTCTCCGACGGAAAACGCTGCAGGCCCCAGCATCCACGAACTCCTCCAAGGCTTTGCAGTGGGAAAGCTGTCCATAGCAGAGGGCTCCCTGCCAGGTGCTGCAGGCCTTTGGGCATGGCTCAGCTGCAGCTTCCTTGCAGGCTGCTGGTCCAGGGGCGTGTGTCCCCTGGGCCAGAGTGCTGGAGGAGGAGCTCCTAGCAAGGGGAGAGCAAGCCCCTTGTTTCCTTGGCCTAGACTGGCCTGGGCACACAGAGGCCTGCCAGCAGTGAAGACAGGGCAGGCAGCAAGGGGGTGTGGCAGGCAGCGAAGAGGTGGCAGGAGTCCTGCTTGAAAGTGGGGTCATGCCTGTCTTGTGCTCAGGCCCCAGTGGCCACGTGCACACACAGCCTCCGGACCTGCAGCTTCCCAGCAGTGCAGGAGACACCCAGGCAACCCCCTGGGGCCTACTCGAATGAACTGTGCTCTGTCGAGGCCCTGCTGGCTGGCAGCGGCCTAGGCCAGCCCGGGCCCTAGGGAGGCCTGGCTGAGCCTGGGCTGGGGCCCGCCCTAGCAGTGCCCAGGCCAAGCCTGGGACTGGAGGCCAGGCTCCAGGCTCATTCCAGCTTGAGCCTGGTGCACAGAGCCTTCAGCTCGGACTTGCAGGGGGACTGCTCAGCACAGTGGCTTTGGCCTGCCATCCACGTTCCTCACTCGGGCCCTTCTGCCTGTCAGAGCCACACTCCCTCGAAGTGTGTTCCTGAGGCAGTTGGACAGTTGGGGAAGCGGAGGCTCTCCCAGCACGGGAGGCCTGCCTAGAGCATGGCTCTGGGTCCAAAGAGGACTCCCTGCACCTCAGGCACTGGGGAGAGATTTTGTGCACACAGGAGACCCTTGGCACACACAGTGTTTCCCCACGGAAAGCAGTGTGAGAACGAGCCCCTGCCAGGGAAGCACGGCCCTCTCCCATAGAAGCCCTCCATGCGACAGGCTGCCATGGACTCGGCTGCGGGCCTTGGTGGCTGGAGAGACGGCAGCTCCTCTGGAGGCTCTGGGTCCGTGTGCACTCCCCTTCGGGTAAACGAGGCTCCTGGGGTGATTCCCTGCCCAAGAATGGCAAGCAGCCTGCCTCCTTTCAATGAGATGCACGTGGGGTGTGAGAGGCTTGGCAGCAGAGAAGAAGCAAGAGGGGCAGCCAGAGAGGGGATTTGCATGCAGCTTGAAGGCCCCAGATCTCCTGCCTCTCAACCAGGGCATGCCGGCTCTGCCCCCCGGGCCCCATTCCCAGGTGGGCACCCAGCTTCAGGATCTGCCCTTTCCCAGCCATGAAACCACACCCAGGCCACACGCTGAGCCCTGCCAAGGGGGAACTTTGCTCCCCACATGGGCTGGGTGGCACGACTGGCTTAGGGGAGAGAAGGCCCTAGGAGGCCTTTAGGGTGCTGCCCCAGCACAGCAGTGCTCAGGCAAAGGCACTCTGCTTTCTGTAGGCTGGATGCACACTGGAGTTGCTGCTTGAGGCAGAGAGAGCTCCGCAGGGCGAGCCAGGGCTGAAGGCAAAGCAGAGAGGTTTTGGGTGGAGCGATGGCACCATCTGCTGGCTGACCAGCATGGGAGGAGAGGCCTCACTCCAAAGGAGGTCCTGAGGACATTTGCAAGCAGGAGGCACTCTGGCTGCACAAGCTCGAGAGTCCTGCTTAGGACTTCCCTCTGGCAGCAGAGTGGGTGCCAAGGGCCTGGGGGTGGGAAAGTGCTCGGAAGCCACAGGGGAGGCTTTGGGCCCCCAGTGCTCTCCGACGGAAAACGCTGCAGGCCCCAGCATCCACGAACTCCTCCAAGGCTTTGCAGTGGGAAAGCTGTCCATAGCAGAGGGCTCCCTGCCAGGTGCTGCAGGCCTTTGGGCATGGCTCAGCTGCAGCTTCCTTGCAGGCTGCTGGTCCAGGGGCGTGTGTCCCCTGGGCCAGAGTGCTGGAGGAGGAGCTCCTAGCAAGGGGAGAGCAAGCCCCTTGTTTCCTTGGCCTAGACTGGCCTGGGCACACAGAGGCCTGCCAGCAGTGAAGACAGGGCAGGCAGCAAGGGGGTGTGGCAGGCAGCGAAGAGGTGGCAGGAGTCCTGCTTGAAAGTGGGGTCATGCCTGTCTTGTGCTCAGGCCCCAGTGGCCACGTGCACACACAGCCTCCGGACCTGCAGCTTCCCAGCAGTGCAGGAGACACACAGGCAACCCCCTGGGGCCTACTCGAATGAACTGTGCTCTGTCGAGGCCCTGCTGGCTGGCAGCGGCCTAGGCCAGCCCGGGCCCTAGGGAGGCCTGGCTGAGCCTGGGCTGGGGCCCGCCCTAGCAGTGCCCAGGCCAAGCCTGGGACTGGAGGCCAGGCTCCAGGCTCATTCCAGCTTGAGCCTGGTGCACAGAGCCTTCAGCTCGGACTTGCAGGGGGACTGCTCAGCACAGTGGCTTTGGCCTGCCATCCACGTTCCTCACTCGGGCCCTTCTGCCTGTCAGAGCCACACTCCCTCGAAGTGTGTTCCTGAGGCAGTTGGACAGTTGGGGAAGCGGAGGCTCTCCCAGCACGGGAGGCCTGCCTAGAGCATGGCTCTGGGTCCAAAGAGGACTCCCTGCACCTCAGGCACTGGGGAGAGATTTTGTGCACACAGGAGACCCTTGGCACACACAGTGTTTCCCCACGGAAAGCAGTGTGAGAACGAGCCCCTGCCAGGGAAGCACGGCCCTCTCCCATAGAAGCCCTCCATGCGACAGGCTGCCATGGACTCGGCTGCGGGCCTTGGTGGCTGGAGAGACGGCAGCTCCTCTGGAGGCTCTGGGTCCGTGTGCACTCCCCTTCGGGTAAACGAGGCTCCTGGGGTGATTCCCTGCCCAAGAATGGCAAGCAGCCTGCCTCCTTTCAATGAGATGCACGTGGGGTGTGAGAGGCTTGGCAGCAGAGAAGAAGCAAGAGGGGCAGCCAGAGAGGGGATTTGCATGCAGCTTGAAGGCCCCAGATCTCCTGCCTCTCAACCAGGGCATGCCGGCTCTGCCCCCCGGGCCCCATTCCCAGGTGGGCACCCAGCTTCAGGATCTGCCCTTTCCCAGCCATGAAACCACACCCAGGCCACACGCTGAGCCCTGCCAAGGGGGAACTTTGCTCCCCACATGGGCTGGGTGGCACGACTGGCTTAGGGGAGAGAAGGCCCTAGGAGGCCTTTAGGGTGCTGCCCCAGCACAGCAGTGCTCAGGCAAAGGCACTCTGCTTTCTGTAGGCTGGATGCACACTGGAGTTGCTGCTTGAGGCAGAGAGAGCTCCGCAGGGCGAGCCAGGGCTGAAGGCAAAGCAGAGAGGTTTTGGGTGGAGCGATGGCACCATCTGCTGGCTGAGCAGCATGGGAGGAGAGGCCTCACTCCAAAGGAGGTCCTGAGGACATTTGCAAGCAGGAGGCACTCTGGCTGCACAAGCTCGAGAGTCCTGCTTAGGACTTCCCTCTGGCAGCAGAGTGGGTGCCAAGGGCCTGGGGGTGGGAAAGTGCTCGGAAGCCACAGGGGAGGCTTTGGGCCCCCAGTGCTCTCCGACGGAAAACGCTGCAGGCCCCAGCATCCACGAACTCCTCCAAGGCTTTGCAGTGGGAAAGCTGGCCATAGCAGAGGGCTCCCTGCCAGGTGCTGCAGGCCTTTGGGCATGGCTCAGCTGCAGCTTCCTTGCAGGCTGCTGGTCCAGGGGCGTGTGTCCCCTGGGCCAGAGTGCTGGAGGAGGAGCTCCTAGCAAGGGGAGAGCAAGCCCCTTGTTTCCTTGGCCTAAACTGGCCTGGGCACACAGAGGCCTGCCAGCAGTGAAGACAGGGCAGGCAGCAAGGGGGTGTGGCAGGCAGCGAAGAGGTGGCAGGAGTCCTGCTTGAAAGTGGGGTCATGCCTGTCTTGTGCTCAGGCCCCAGTGGCCACTTGCACACACAGCCTCCGGACCTGCAGCTTCCCAGCAGTGCAGGAGACACCCAGGCAACCCCCTGGGGCCTACTCGAATGAACTGTGCTCTGTCGAGGCCCTGCTGGCTGGCAGCGGCCTAGGCCAGCCCGGGCCCTAGGGAGGCCTGGCTGAGCCTGGGCTGGGGCCCGCCCTAGCAGTGCCCAGGCCAAGCCTGGGACTGGAGGCCAGGCTCCAGGCTCATTCCAGCTTGAGCCTGGTGCACAGAGCCTTCAGCTCGGACTTGCAGGGGGACTGCTCAGCACAGTGGCTTTGGCCTGCCATCCACGTTCCTCACTCGGGCCCTTCTGCCTGTCAGAGCCACACTCCCTCGAAGTGTGTTCCTGAGGCAGTTGGACAGTTGGGGAAGCGGAGGCTCTCCCAGCACGGGAGGCCTGCCTAGAGCATGGCTCTGGGTCCAAAGAGGACTCCCTGCACCTCAGGCACTGGGGAGAGATTTTGTGCACACAGGAGACCCTTGGCACACACAGTGTTTCCCCACGGAAAGCAGTGTGAGAACGAGCCCCTGCCAGGGAAGCACGGCCCTCTCCCATAGAAGCCCTCCATGCGACAGGCTGCCATGGACTCGGCTGCGGGCCTTGGTGGCTGGAGAGACGGCAGCTCCTCTGGAGGCTCTGGGTCCGTGTGCACTCCCCTTCGGGTAAACGAGGCTCCTGGGGTGATTCCCTGCCCAAGAATGGCAAGCAGCCTGCCTCCTTTCAATGAGATGCACGTGGGGTGTGAGAGGCTTGGCAGCAGAGAAGAAGCAAGAGGGGCAGCCAGAGAGGGGATTTGCATGCAGCTTGAAGGCCCCAGATCTCCTGCCTCTCAACCAGGGCATGCCGGCTCTGCCCCCCGGGCCCCATTCCCAGGTGGGCACCCAGCTTCAGGATCTGCCCTTTCCCAGCCATGAAACCACACCCAGGCCACACGCTGAGCCCTGCCAAGGGGGAACTTTGCTCCCCACATGGGCTGGGTGGCACGACTGGCTTAGGGGAGAGAAGGCCCTAGGAGGCCTTTAGGGTGCTGCCCCAGCACAGCAGTGCTCAGGCAAAGGCACTCTGCTTTCTGTAGGCTGGATGCACACTGGAGTTGCTGCTTGAGGCAGAGAGAGCTCCGCAGGGCGAGCCAGGGCTGAAGGCAAAGCAGAGAGGTTTTGGGTGGAGCGATGGCACCATCTGCTGGCTGACCAGCATGGGAGGAGAGGCCTCACTCCAAAGGAGGTCCTGAGGACATTTGCAAGCAGGAGGCACTCTGGCTGCACAAGCTCGAGAGTCCTGCTTAGGACTTCCCTCTGGCAGCAGAGTGGGTGCCAAGGGCCTGGGGGTGGGAAAGTGCTCGGAAGCCACAGGGGAGGCTTTGGGCCCCCAGTGCTCTCCGACGGAAAACGCTGCAGGCCCCAGCATCCACGAACTCCTCCAAGGCTTTGCAGTGGGAAAGCTGTCCATAGCAGAGGGCTCCCTGCCAGGTGCTGCAGGCCTTTGGGCATGGCTCAGCTGCAGCTTCCTTGCAGGCTGCTGGTCCAGGGGCGTGTGTCCCCTGGGCCAGAGTGCTGGAGGAGGAGCTCCTAGCAAGGGGAGAGCAAGCCCCTTGTTTCCTTGGCCTAGACTGGCCTGGGCACACAGAGGCCTGCCAGCAGTGAAGACAGGGCAGGCAGCAAGGGGGTGTGGCAGGCAGCGAAGAGGTGGCAGGAGTCCTGCTTGAAAGTGGGGTCATGCCTGTCTTGTGCTCAGGCCCCAGTGGCCACGTGCACACACAGCCTCCGGACCTGCAGCTTCCCAGCAGTGCAGGAGACACACAGGCAACCCCCTGGGGCCTACTCGAATGAACTGTGCTCTGTCGAGGCCCTGCTGGCTGGCAGCGGCCTAGGCCAGCCCGGGCCCTAGGGAGGCCTGGCTGAGCCTGGGCTGGGGCCCGCCCTAGCAGTGCCCAGGCCAAGCCTGGGACTGGAGGCCAGGCTCCAGGCTCATTCCAGCTTGAGCCTGGTGCACAGAGCCTTCAGCTCGGACTTGCAGGGGGACTGCTCAGCACAGTGGCTTTGGCCTGCCATCCACGTTCCTCACTCGGGCCCTTCTGCCTGTCAGAGCCACACTCCCTCGAAGTGTGTTCCTGAGGCAGTTGGACAGTTGGGGAAGCGGAGGCTCTCCCAGCACGGGAGGCCTGCCTAGAGCATGGCTCTGGGTCCAAAGAGGACTCCCTGCACCTCAGGCACTGGGGAGAGATTTTGTGCACACAGGAGACCCTTGGCACACACAGTGTTTCCCCACGGAAAGCAGTGTGAGAACGAGCCCCTGCCAGGGAAGCACGGCCCTCTCCCATAGAAGCCCTCCATGCGACAGGCTGCCATGGACTCGGCTGCGGGCCTTGGTGGCTGGAGAGACGGCAGCTCCTCTGGAGGCTCTGGGTCCGTGTGCACTCCCCTTCGGGTAAACGAGGCTCCTGGGGTGATTCCCTGCCCAAGAATGGCAAGCAGCCTGCCTCCTTTCAATGAGATGCACGTGGGGTGTGAGAGGCTTGGCAGCAGAGAAGAAGCAAGAGGGGCAGCCAGAGAGGGGATTTGCATGCAGCTTGAAGGCCCCAGATCTCCTGCCTCTCAACCAGGGCATGCCGGCTCTGCCCCCCGGGCCCCATTCCCAGGTGGGCACCCAGCTTCAGGATCTGCCCTTTCCCAGCCATGAAACCACACCCAGGCCACACGCTGAGCCCTGCCAAGGGGGAACTTTGCTCCCCACATGGGCTGGGTGGCACGACTGGCTTAGGGGAGAGAAGGCCCTAGGAGGCCTTTAGGGTGCTGCCCCAGCACAGCAGTGCTCAGGCAAAGGCACTCTGCTTTCTGTAGGCTGGATGCACACTGGAGTTGCTGCTTGAGGCAGAGAGAGCTCCGCAGGGCGAGCCAGGGCTGAAGGCAAAGCAGAGAGGTTTTGGGTGGAGCGATGGCACCATCTGCTGGCTGACCAGCATGGGAGGAGAGGCCTCACTCCAAAGGAGGTCCTGAGGACATTTGCAAGCAGGAGGCACTCTGGCTGCACAAGCTCGAGAGTCCTGCTTAGGACTTCCCTCTGGCAGCAGAGTGGGTGCCAAGGGCCTGGGGGTGGGAAAGTGCTCGGAAGCCACAGGGGAGGCTTTGGGCCCCCAGTGCTCTCCGACGGAAAACGCTGCAGGCCCCAGCATCCACGAACTCCTCCAAGGCTTTGCAGTGGGAAAGCTGTCCATAGCAGAGGGCTCCCTGCCAGGTGCTGCAGGCCTTTGGGCATGGCTCAGCTGCAGCTTCCTTGCAGGCTGCTGGTCCAGGGGCGTGTGTCCCCTGGGCCAGAGTGCTGGAGGAGGAGCTCCTAGCAAGGGGAGAGCAAGCCCCTTGTTTCCTTGGCCTAGACTGGCCTGGGCACACAGAGGCCTGCCAGCAGTGAAGACAGGGCAGGCAGCAAGGGGGTGTGGCAGGCAGCGAAGAGGTGGCAGGAGTCCTGCTTGAAAGTGGGGTCATGCCTGTCTTGTGCTCAGGCCCCAGTGGCCACGTGCACACACAGCCTCCGGACCTGCAGCTTCCCAGCAGTGCAGGAGACACACAGGCAACCCCCTGGGGCCTACTCGAATGAACTGTGCTCTGTCGAGGCCCTGCTGGCTGGCAGCGGCCTAGGCCAGCCCGGGCCCTAGGGAGGCCTGGCTGAGCCTGGGCTGGGGCCCGCCCTAGCAGTGCCCAGGCCAAGCCTGGGACTGGAGGCCAGGCTCCAGGCTCATTCCAGCTTGAGCCTGGTGCACAGAGCCTTCAGCTCGGACTTGCAGGGGGACTGCTCAGCACAGTGGCTTTGGCCTGCCATCCACGTTCCTCACTCGGGCCCTTCTGCCTGTCAGAGCCACACTCCCTCGAAGTGTGTTCCTGAGGCAGTTGGACAGTTGGGGAAGCGGAGGCTCTCCCAGCACGGGAGGCCTGCCTAGAGCATGGCTCTGGGTCCAAAGAGGACTCCCTGCACCTCAGGCACTGGGGAGAGATTTTGTGCACACAGGAGACCCTTGGCACACACAGTGTTTCCCCACGGAAAGCAGTGTGAGAACGAGCCCCTGCCAGGGAAGCACGGCCCTCTCCCATAGAAGCCCTCCATGCGACAGGCTGCCATGGACTCGGCTGCGGGCCTTGGTGGCTGGAGAGACGGCAGCTCCTCTGGAGGCTCTGGGTCCGTGTGCACTCCCCTTCGGGTAAACGAGGCTCCTGGGGTGATTCCCTGCCCAAGAATGGCAAGCAGCCTGCCTCCTTTCAATGAGATGCACGTGGGGTGTGAGAGGCTTGGCAGCAGAGAAGAAGCAAGAGGGGCAGCCAGAGAGGGGATTTGCATGCAGCTTGAAGGCCCCAGATCTCCTGCCTCTCAACCAGGGCATGCCGGCTCTGCCCCCCGGGCCCCATTCCCAGGTGGGCACCCAGCTTCAGGATCTGCCCTTTCCCAGCCATGAAACCACACCCAGGCCACACGCTGAGCCCTGCCAAGGGGGAACTTTGCTCCCCACATGGGCTGGGTGGCACGACTGGCTTAGGGGAGAGAAGGCCCTAGGAGGCCTTTAGGGTGCTGCCCCAGCACAGCAGTGCTCAGGCAAAGGCACTCTGCTTTCTGTAGGCTGGATGCACACTGGAGTTGCTGCTTGAGGCAGAGAGAGCTCCGCAGGGCGAGCCAGGGCTGAAGGCAAAGCAGAGAGGTTTTGGGTGGAGCGATGGCACCATCTGCTGGCTGACCAGCATGGGAGGAGAGGCCTCACTCCAAAGGAGGTCCTGAGGACATTTGCAAGCAGGAGGCACTCTGGCTGCACAAGCTCGAGAGTCCTGCTTAGGACTTCCCTCTGGCAGCAGAGTGGGTGCCAAGGGCCTGGGGGTGGGAAAGTGCTCGGAAGCCACAGGGGAGGCTTTGGGCCCCCAGTGCTCTCCGACGGAAAACGCTGCAGGCCCCAGCATCCACGAACTCCTCCAAGGCTTTGCAGTGGGAAAGCTGGCCATAGCAGAGGGCTCCCTGCCAGGTGCTGCAGGCCTTTGGGCATGGCTCAGCTGCAGCTTCCTTGCAGGCTGCTGGTCCAGGGGCGTGTGTCCCCTGGGCCAGAGTGCTGGAGGAGGAGCTCCTAGCAAGGGGAGAGCAAGCCCCTTGTTTCCTTGGCCTAGACTGGCCTGGGCACACAGAGGCCTGCCAGCAGTGAAGACAGGGCAGGCAGCAAGGGGGTGTGGCAGGCAGCGAAGAGGTGGCAGGAGTCCTGCTTGAAAGTGGGGTCATGCCTGTCTTGTGCTCAGGCCCCAGTGGCCACGTGCACACACAGCCTCCGGACCTGCAGCTTCCCAGCAGTGCAGGAGACACCCAGGCAACCCCCTGGGGCCTACTCGAATGAACTGTGCTCTGCCGAGGCCCTGCTGGCTGGCAGCGGCCTAGGCCAGCCCGGGCCCTAGGGAGGCCTGGCTGAGCCTGGGCTGGGGCCCGCCCTAGCAGTGCCCAGGCCAAGCCTGGGACTGGAGGCCAGGCTCCAGGCTCATTCCAGCTTGAGCCTGGTGCACAGAGCCTTCAGCTCGGACTTGCAGGGGGACTGCTCAGCACAGTGGCTTTGGCCTGCCATCCACGTTCCTCACTCGGGCCCTTCTGCCTGTCAGAGCCACACTCCCTCGAAGTGTGTTCCTGAGGCAGTTGGACAGTTGGGGAAGCGGAGGCTCTCCCAGCACGGGAGGCCTGCCTAGAGCATGGCTCTGGGTCCAAAGAGGACTCCCTGCACCTCAGGCACTGGGGAGAGATTTTGTGCACACAGGAGACCCTTGGCACACACAGTGTTTCCCCACGGAAAGCAGTGTGAGAACGAGCCCCTGCCAGGGAAGCACGGCCCTCTCCCATAGAAGCCCTCCATGCGACAGGCTGCCATGGACTCGGCTGCGGGCCTTGGTGGCTGGAGAGACGGCAGCTCCTCTGGAGGCTCTGGGTCCGTGTGCACTCCCCTTCGGGTAAACGAGGCTCCTGGGGTGATTCCCTGCCCAAGAATGGCAAGCAGCCTGCCTCCTTTCAATGAGATGCACGTGGGGTGTGAGAGGCTTGGCAGCAGAGAAGAAGCAAGAGGGGCAGCCAGAGAGGGGATTTGCATGCAGCTTGAAGGCCCCAGATCTCCTGCCTCTCAACCAGGGCATGCCGGCTCTGCCCCCCGGGCCCCATTCCCAGGTGGGCACCCAGCTTCAGGATCTGCCCTTTCCCAGCCATGAAACCACACCCAGGCCACACGCTGAGCCCTGCCAAGGGGGAACTTTGCTCCCCACATGGGCTGGGTGGCACGACTGGCTTAGGGGAGAGAAGGCCCTAGGAGGCCTTTAGGGTGCTGCCCCAGCACAGCAGTGCTCAGGCAAAGGCACTCTGCTTTCTGTAGGCTGGATGCACACTGGAGTTGCTGCTTGAGGCAGAGAGAGCTCCGCAGGGCGAGCCAGGGCTGAAGGCAAAGCAGAGAGGTTTTGGGTGGAGCGATGGCACCATCTGCTGGCTGACCAGCATGGGAGGAGAGGCCTCACTCCAAAGGAGGTCCTGAGGACATTTGCAAGCAGGAGGCACTCTGGCTGCACAAGCTCGAGAGTCCTGCTTAGGACTTCCCTCTGGCAGCAGAGTGGGTGCCAAGGGCCTGGGGGTGGGAAAGTGCTCGGAAGCCACAGGGGAGGCTTTGGGCCCCCAGTGCTCTCCGACGGAAAACGCTGCAGGCCCCAGCATCCACGAACTCCTCCAAGGCTTTGCAGTGGGAAAGCTGTCCATAGCAGAGGGCTCCCTACCAGGTGCTGCAGGCCTTTGGGCATGGCTCAGCTGCAGCTTCCTTGCAGGCTGCTGGTCCAGGGGCGTGTGTCCCCTGGGCCAGAGTGCTGGAGGAGGAGCTCCTAGCAAGGGGAGAGCAAGCCCCTTGTTTCCTTGGCCTAGACTGGCCTGGGCACACAGAGGCCTGCCAGCAGTGAAGACAGGGCAGGCAGCAAGGGGGTGTGGCAGGCAGCGAAGAGGTGGCAGGAGTCCTGCTTGAAAGTGGGGTCATGCCTGTCTTGTGCTCAGGCCCCAGTGGCCACGTGCACACACAGCCTCCGGACCTGCAGCTTCCCAGCAGTGCAGGAGACACCCAGGCAACCCCCTGGGGCCTACTCGAATGAACTGTGCTCTGTCGAGGCCCTGCTGGCTGGCAGCGGCCTAGGCCAGCCCGGGCCCTAGGGAGGCCTGGCTGAGCCTGGGCTGGGGCCCGCCCTAGCAGTGCCCAGGCCAAGCCTGGGACTGGAGGCCAGGCTCCAGGCTCATTCCAGCTTGAGCCTGGTGCACAGAGCCTTCAGCTCGGACTTGCAGGGGGACTGCTCAGCACAGTGGCTTTGGCCTGCCATCCACGTTCCTCACTCGGGCCCTTCTGCCTGTCAGAGCCACACTCCCTCGAAGTGTGTTCCTGAGGCAGTTGGACAGTTGGGGAAGCGGAGGCTCTCCCAGCACGGGAGGCCTGCCTAGAGCATGGCTCTGGGTCCAAAGAGGACTCCCTGCACCTCAGGCACTGGGGAGAGATTTTGTGCACACAGGAGACCCTTGGCACACACAGTGTTTCCCCACGGAAAGCAGTGTGAGAACGAGCCCCTGCCAGGGAAGCACGGCCCTCTCCCATAGAAGCCCTCCATGCGACAGGCTGCCATGGACTCGGCTGCGGGCCTTGGTGGCTGGAGAGACGGCAGCTCCTCTGGAGGCTCTGGGTCCGTGTGCACTCCCCTTCGGGTAAACGAGGCTCCTGGGGTGATTCCCTGCCCAAGAATGGCAAGCAGCCTGCCTCCTTTCAATGAGATGCACGTGGGGTGTGAGAGGCTTGCCAGCAGAGAAGAAGCAAGAGGGGCAGCCAGAGAGGGGATTTGCATGCAGCTTGAAGGCCCCAGATCTCCTGCCTCTCAACCAGGGCATGCCGGCTCTGCCCCCCGGGCCCCATTCCCAGGTGGGCACCCAGCTTCAGGATCTGCCCTTTCCCAGCCATGAAACCACACCCAGGCCACACGCTGAGCCCTGCCAAGGGGGAACTTTGCTCCCCACATGGGCTGGGTGGCACGACTGGCTTAGGGGAGAGAAGGCCCTAGGAGGCCTTTAGGGTGCTGCCCCAGCACAGCAGTGCTCAGGCAAAGGCACTCTGCTTTCTGTAGGCTGGATGCACACTGGAGTTGCTGCTTGAGGCAGAGAGAGCTCCGCAGGGCGAGCCAGGGCTGAAGGCAAAGCAGAGAGGTTTTGGGTGGAGCGATGGCACCATCTGCTGGCTGAGCAGCATGGGAGGAGAGGCCTCACTCCAAAGGAGGTCCTGAGGACATTTGCAAGCAGGAGGCACTCTGGCTGCACAAGCTCGAGAGTCCTGCTTAGGACTTCCCTCTGGCAGCAGAGTGGGTGCCAAGGGCCTGGGGGTGGGAAAGTGCTCGGAAGCCACAGGGGAGGCTTTGGGCCCCCAGTGCTCTCCGACGGAAAACGCTGCAGGCCCCAGCATCCACGAACTCCTCCAAGGCTTTGCAGTGGGAAAGCTGTCCATAGCAGAGGGCTCCCTACCAGGTGCTGCAGGCCTTTGGGCATGGCTCAGCTGCAGCTTCCTTGCAGGCTGCTGGTCCAGGGGCGTGTGTCCCCTGGGCCAGAGTGCTGGAGGAGGAGCTCCTAGCAAGGGGAGAGCAAGCCCCTTGTTTCCTTGGCCTAGACTGGCCTGGGCACACAGAGGCCTGCCAGCAGTGAAGACAGGGCAGGCAGCAAGGGGGTGTGGCAGGCAGCGAAGAGGTGGCAGGAGTCCTGCTTGAAAGTGGGGTCATGCCTGTCTTGTGCTCAGGCCCCAGTGGCCACGTGCACACACAGCCTCCGGACCTGCAGCTTCCCAGCAGTGCAGGAGACACCCAGGCAACCCCCTGGGGCCTACTCGAATGAACTGTGCTCTGTCGAGGCCCTGCTGGCTGGCAGCGGCCTAGGCCAGCCCGGGCCCTAGGGAGGCCTGGCTGAGCCTGGGCTGGGGCCCGCCCTAGCAGTGCCCAGGCCAAGCCTGGGACTGGAGGCCAGGCTCCAGGCTCATTCCAGCTTGAGCCTGGTGCACAGAGCCTTCAGCTCGGACTTGCAGGGGGACTGCTCAGCACAGTGGCTTTGGCCTGCCATCCACGTTCCTCACTCGGGCCCTTCTGCCTGTCAGAGCCACACTCCCTCGAAGTGTGTTCCTGAGGCAGTTGGACAGTTGGGGAAGCGGAGGCTCTCCCAGCACGGGAGGCCTGCCTAGAGCATGGCTCTGGGTCCAAAGAGGACTCCCTGCACCTCAGGCACTGGGGAGAGATTTTGTGCACACAGGAGACCCTTGGCACACACAGTGTTTCCCCACGGAAAGCAGTGTGAGAACGAGCCCCTGCCAGGGAAGCACGGCCCTCTCCCATAGAAGCCCTCCATGCGACAGGCTGCCATGGACTCGGCTGCGGGCCTTGGTGGCTGGAGAGACGGCAGCTCCTCTGGAGGCTCTGGGTCCGTGTGCACTCCCCTTCGGGTAAACGAGGCTCCTGGGGTGATTCCCTGCCCAAGAATGGCAAGCAGCCTGCCTCCTTTCAATGAGATGCACGTGGGGTGTGAGAGGCTTGGCAGCAGAGAAGAAGCAAGAGGGGCAGCCAGAGAGGGGATTTGCATGCAGCTTGAAGGCCCCAGATCTCCTGCCTCTCAACCAGGGCATGCCGGCTCTGCCCCCCGGGCCCCATTCCCAGGTGGGCACCCAGCTTCAGGATCTGCCCTTTCCCAGCCATGAAACCACACCCAGGCCACACGCTGAGCCCTGCCAAGGGGGAACTTTGCTCCCCACATGGGCTGGGTGGCACGACTGGCTTAGGGGAGAGAAGGCCCTAGGAGGCCTTTAGGGTGCTGCCCCAGCACAGCAGTGCTCAGGCAAAGGCACTCTGCTTTCTGTAGGCTGGATGCACACTGGAGTTGCTGCTTGAGGCAGAGAGAGCTCCGCAGGGCGAGCCAGGGCTGAAGGCAAAGCAGAGAGGTTTTGGGTGGAGCGATGGCACCATCTGCTGGCTGAGCAGCATGGGAGGAGAGGCCTCACTCCAAAGGAGGTCCTGAGGACATTTGCAAGCAGGAGGCACTCTGGCTGCACAAGCTCGAGAGTCCTGCTTAGGACTTCCCTCTGGCAGCAGAGTGGGTGCCAAGGGCCTGGGGGTGGGAAAGTGCTCGGAAGCCACAGGGGAGGCTTTGGGCCCCCAGTGCTCTCCGACGGAAAACGCTGCAGGCCCCAGCATCCACGAACTCCTCCAAGGCTTTGCAGTGGCAAAGCTGGCCATAGCAGAGGGCTCCCTGCCAGGTGCTGCAGGCCTTTGGGCATGGCTCAGCTGCAGCTTCCTTGCAGGCTGCTGGTCCAGGGGCGTGTGTCCCCTGGGCCAGAGTGCTGGAGGAGGAGCTCCTAGCAAGGGGAGAGCAAGCCCCTTGTTTCCTTGGCCTAGACTGGCCTGGGCACACAGAGGCCTGCCAGCAGTGAAGACAGGGCAGGCAGCAAGGGGGTGTGGCAGGCAGCGAAGAGGTGGCAGGAGTCCTGCTTGCAAGTGGGGTCATGCCTGTCTTGTGCTCAGGCCCCAGTGGCCACGTGCACACACAGCCTCCGGACCTGCAGCTTCCCAGCAGTGCAGGAGACACACAGGCAACCCCCTGGGGCCTACTCGAATGAACTGTGCTCTGTCGAGGCCCTGCTGGCTGGCAGCGGCCTAGGCCAGCCCGGGCCCTAGGGAGGCCTGGCTGAGCCTGGGCTGGGGCCCGCCCTAGCAGTGCCCAGGCCAAGCCTGGGACTGGAGGCCAGGCTCCAGGCTCATTCCAGCTTGAGCCTGGTGCACAGAGCCTTCAGCTCGGACTTGCAGGGGGACTGCTCAGCACAGTGGCTTTGGCCTGCCATCCACGTTCCTCACTCGGGCCCTTCTGCCTGTCAGAGCCACACTCCCTCGAAGTGTGTTCCTGAGGCAGTTGGACAGTTGGGGAAGCGGAGGCTCTCCCAGCACGGGAGGCCTGCCTAGAGCATGGCTCTGGGTCCAAAGAGGACTCCCTGCACCTCAGGCACTGGGGAGAGATTTTGTGCACACAGGAGACCCTTGGCACACACAGTGTTTCCCCACGGAAAGCAGTGTGAGAACGAGCCCCTGCCAGGGAAGCACGGCCCTCTCCCATAGAAGCCCTCCATGCGACAGGCTGCCATGGACTCGGCTGCGGGCCTTGGTGGCTGGAGAGACGGCAGCTCCTCTGGAGGCTCTGGGTCCGTGTGCACTCCCCTTCGGGTAAACGAGGCTCCTGGGGTGATTCCCTGCCCAAGAATGGCAAGCAGCCTGCCTCCTTTCAATGAGATGCACGTGGGGTGTGAGAGGCTTGGCAGCAGAGAAGAAGCAAGAGGGGCAGCCGGAGAGGGGATTTGCATGCAGCTTGAAGGCCCCAGATCTCCTGCCTCTCAACCAGGGCATGCCGGCTCTGCCCCCCGGGCCCCATTCCCAGGTGGGCACCCAGCTTCAGGATCTGCCCTTTCCCAGCCATGAAACCACACCCAGGCCACACGCTGAGCCCTGCCAAGGGGGAACTTTGCTCCCCACATGGGCTGGGTGGCACGACTGGCTTAGGGGAGAGAAGGCCCTAGGAGGCCTTTAGGGTGCTGCCCCAGCACAGCAGTGCTCAGGCAAAGGCACTCTGCTTTCTGTAGGCTGGATGCACACTGGAGTTGCTGCTTGAGGCAGAGAGAGCTCCGCAGGGCGAGCCAGGGCTGAAGGCAAAGCAGAGAGGTTTTGGGTGGAGCGATGGCACCATCTGCTGGCTGACCAGCATGGGAGGAGAGGCCTCACTCCAAAGGAGGTCCTGAGGACATTTGCAAGCAGGAGGCACTCTGGCTGCACAAGCTCGAGAGTCCTGCTGAGGACTTCCCTCTGGCAGCAGAGTGGGTGCCAAGGGCCTGGGGGTGGGAAAGTGCTCGGAAGCCACAGGGGAGGCTTTGGGCCCCCAGTGCTCTCCGACGGAAAACGCTGCAGGCCCCAGCATCCACGAACTCCTCCAAGGCTTTGCAGTGGCAAAGCTGGCCATAGCAGAGGGCTCCCTGCCAGGTGCTGCAGGCCTTTGGGCATGGCTCAGCTGCAGCTTCCTTGCAGGCTGCTGGTCCAGGGGCGTGTGTCCCCTGGGCCAGAGTGCTGGAGGAGGAGCTCCTAGCAAGGGGAGAGCAAGCCCCTTGTTTCCTTGGCCTAGACTGGCCTGGGCACACAGAGGCCTGCCAGCAGTGAAGACAGGGCAGGCAGCAAGGGGGTGTGGCAGGCAGCGAAGAGGTGGCAGGAGTCCTGCTTGCAAGTGGGGTCATGCCTGTCTTGTGCTCAGGCCCCAGTGGCCACGTGCACACACAGCCTCCGGACCTGCAGCTTCCCAGCAGTGCAGGAGACACACAGGCAACCCCCTGGGGCCTACTCGAATGAACTGTGCTCTGTCGAGGCCCTGCTGGCTGGCAGCGGCCTAGGCCAGCCCGGGCCCTAGGGAGGCCTGGCTGAGCCTGGGCTGGGGCCCGCCCTAGCAGTGCCCAGGCCAAGCCTGGGACTGGAGGCCAGGCTCCAGGCTCATTCCAGCTTGAGCCTGGTGCACAGAGCCTTCAGCTCGGACTTGCAGGGGGACTGCTCAGCACAGTGGCTTTGGCCTGCCATCCACGTTCCTCACTCGGGCCCTTCTGCCTGTCAGAGCCACACTCCCTCGAAGTGTGTTCCTGAGGCAGTTGGACAGTTGGGGAAGCGGAGGCTCTCCCAGCACGGGAGGCCTGCCTAGAGCATGGCTCTGGGTCCAAAGAGGACTCCCTGCACCTCAGGCACTGGGGAGAGATTTTGTGCACACAGGAGACCCTTGGCACACACAGTGTTTCCCCACGGAAAGCAGTGTGAGAACGAGCCCCTGCCAGGGAAGCACGGCCCTCTCCCATAGAAGCCCTCCATGCGACAGGCTGCCATGGACTCGGCTGCGGGCCTTGGTGGCTGGAGAGACGGCAGCTCCTCTGGAGGCTCTGGGTCCGTGTGCACTCCCCTTCGGGTAAACGAGGCTCCTGGGGTGATTCCCTGCCCAAGAATGGCAAGCAGCCTGCCTCCTTTCAATGAGATGCACGTGGGGTGTGAGAGGCTTGGCAGCAGAGAAGAAGCAAGAGGGGCAGCCAGAGAGGGGATTTGCATGCAGCTTGAAGGCCCCAGATCTCCTGCCTCTCAACCAGGGCATGCCGGCTCTGCCCCCCGGGCCCCATTCCCAGGTGGGCACCCAGCTTCAGGATCTGCCCTTTCCCAGCCATGAAACCACACCCAGGCCACACGCTGAGCCCTGCCAAGGGGGAACTTTGCTCCCCACATGGGCTGGGTGGCACGACTGGCTTAGGGGAGAGAAGGCCCTAGGAGGCCTTTAGGGTGCTGCCCCAGCACAGCAGTGCTCAGGCAAAGGCACTCTGCTTTCTGTAGGCTGGATGCACACTGGAGTTGCTGCTTGAGGCAGAGAGAGCTCCGCAGGGCGAGCCAGGGCTGAAGGCAAAGCAGAGAGGTTTTGGGTGGAGCGATGGCACCATCTGCTGGCTGACCAGCATGGGAGGAGAGGCCTCACTCCAAAGGAGGTCCTGAGGACATTTGCAAGCAGGAGGCACTCTGGCTGCACAAGCTCGAGAGTCCTGCTGAGGACTTCCCTCTGGCAGCAGAGTGGGTGCCAAGGGCCTGGGGGTGGGAAAGTGCTCGGAAGCCACAGGGGAGGCTTTGGGCCCCCAGTGCTCTCCGACGGAAAACGCTGCAGGCCCCAGCATCCACGAACTCCTCCAAGGCTTTGCAGTGGGAAAGCTGTCCATAGCAGAGGGCTCCCTGCCAGGTGCTGCAGGCCTTTGGGCATGGCTCAGCTGCAGCTTCCTTGCAGGCTGCTGGTCCAGGGGCGTGTGTCCCCTGCGCCAGAGTGCTGGAGGAGGAGCTCCTAGCAAGGGGAGAGCAAGCCCCTTGTTTCCTTGGCCTAGACTGGCCTGGGCACACAGAGGCCTGCCAGCAGTGAAGACAGGGCAGGCAGCAAGGGGGTGTGGCAGGCAGCGAAGAGGTGGCAGGAGTCCTGCTTGAAAGTGGGGTCATGCCTGTCTTGTGCTCAGGCCCCAGTGGCCACGTGCACACACAGCCTCCGGACCTGCAGCTTCCCAGCAGTGCAGGAGACACACAGGCAACCCCCTGGGGCCTACTCGAATGAACTGTGCTCTGTCGAGGCCCTGCTGGCTGGCAGCGGCCTAGGCCAGCCCGGGCCCTAGGGAGGCCTGGCTGAGCCTGGGCTGGGGCCCGCCCTAGCAGTGCCCAGGCCAAGCCTGGGACTGGAGGCCAGGCTCCAGGCTCATTCCAGCTTGAGCCTGGTGCACAGAGCCTTCAGCTCGGACTTGCAGGGGGACTGCTCAGCACAGTGGCTTTGGCCTGCCATCCACGTTCCTCACTCGGGCCCTTCTGCCTGTCAGAGCCACACTCCCTCGAAGTGTGTTCCTGAGGCAGTTGGACAGTTGGGGAAGCGGAGGCTCTCCCAGCACGGGAGGCCTGCCTAGAGCATGGCTCTGGGTCCAAAGAGGACTCCCTGCACCTCAGACACTGGGGAGAGATTTTGTGCACACAGGAGACCCTTGGCACACACAGTGTTTCCCCACGGAAAGCAGTGTGAGAACGAGCCCCTGCCAGGGAAGCACGGCCCTCTCCCATAGAAGCCCTCCATGCGACAGGCTGCCATGGACTCGGCTGCGGGCCTTGGTGGCTGGAGAGACGGCAGCTCCTCTGGAGGCTCTGGGTCCGTGTGCACTCCCCTTCGGGTAAACGAGGCTCCTGGGGTGATTCCCTGCCCAAGAATGGCAAGCAGCCTGCCTCCTTTCAATGAGATGCACGTGGGGTGTGAGAGGCTTGGCAGCAGAGAAGAAGCAAGAGGGGCAGCCAGAGAGGGGATTTGCATGCAGCTTGAAGGCCCCAGATCTCCTGCCTCTCAACCAGGGCATGCCGGCTCTGCCCCCCGGGCCCCATTCCCAGGTGGGCACCCAGCTTCAGGATCTGCCCTTTCCCAGCCATGAAACCACACCCAGGCCACACGCTGAGCCCTGCCAAGGGGGAACTTTGCTCCCCACATGGGCTGGGTGGCACGACTGGCTTAGGGGAGAGAAGGCCCTAGGAGGCCTTTAGGGTGCTGCCCCAGCACAGCAGTGCTCAGGCAAAGGCACTCTGCTTTCTGTAGGCTGGATGCACACTGGAGTTGCTGCTTGAGGCAGAGAGAGCTCCGCAGGGCGAGCCAGGGCTGAAGGCAAAGCAGAGAGGTTTTGGGTGGAGCGATGGCACCATCTGCTGGCTGACCAGCATGGGAGGAGAGGCCTCACTCCAAAGGAGGTCCTGAGGACATTTGCAAGCAGGAGGCACTCTGGCTGCACAAGCTCGAGAGTCCTGCTTAGGACTTCCCTCTGGCAGCAGAGTGGGTGCCAAGGGCCTGGGGGTGGGAAAGTGCTCGGAAGCCACAGGGGAGGCTTTGGGCCCCCAGTGCTCTCCGACGGAAAACGCTGCAGGCCCCAGCATCCACGAACTCCTCCAAGGCTTTGCAGTGGCAAAGCTGGCCATAGCAGAGGGCTCCCTGCCAGGTGCTGCAGGCCTTTGGGCATGGCTCAGCTGCAGCTTCCTTGCAGGCTGCTGGTCCAGGGGCGTGTGTCCCCTGCGCCAGAGTGCTGGAGGAGGAGCTCCTAGCAAGGGGAGAGCAAGCCCCTTGTTTCCTTGGCCTAGACTGGCCTGGGCACACAGAGGCCTGCCAGCAGTGAAGACAGGGCAGGCAGCAAGGGGGTGTGGCAGGCAGCGAAGAGGTGGCAGGAGTCCTGCTTGAAAGTGGGGTCATGCCTGTCTTGTGCTCAGGCCCCAGTGGCCACGTGCACACACAGCCTCCGGACCTGCAGCTTCCCAGCAGTGCAGGAGACACACAGGCAACCCCCTGGGGCCTACTCGAATGAACTGTGCTCTGTCGAGGCCCTGCTGGCTGGCAGCAGCCTAGGCCAGCCCGGGCCCTAGGGAGGCCTGGCTGAGCCTGGGCTGGGGCCCGCCCTAGCAGTGCCCAGGCCAAGCCTGGGACTGGAGGCCAGGCTCCAGGCTCATTCCAGCTTGAGCCTGGTGCACAGAGCCTTCAGCTCGGACTTGCAGGGGGACTGCTCAGCACAGTGGCTTTGGCCTGCCATCCACGTTCCTCACTCGGGCCCTTCTGCCTGTCAGAGCCACACTCCCTCGAAGTGTGTTCCTGAGGCAGTTGGACAGTTGGGGAAGCGGAGGCTCTCCCAGCACGGGAGGCCTGCCTAGAGCATGGCTCTGGGTCCAAAGAGGACTCCCTGCACCTCAGGCACTGGGGAGAGATTTTGTGCACACAGGAGACCCTTGGCACACACAGTGTTTCCCCACGGAAAGCAGTGTGAGAACGAGCCCCTGCCAGGGAAGCACGGCCCTCTCCCATAGAAGCCCTCCATGCGACAGGCTGCCATGGACTCGGCTGCGGGCCTTGGTGGCTGGAGAGACGGCAGCTCCTCTGGAGGCTCTGGGTCCGTGTGCACTCCCCTTCGGGTAAACGAGGCTCCTGGGGTGATTCCCTGCCCAAGAATGGCAAGCAGCCTGCCTCCTTTCAATGAGATGCACGTGGGGTGTGAGAGGCTTGGCAGCAGAGAAGAAGCAAGAGGGGCAGCCAGAGAGGGGATTTGCATGCAGCTTGAAGGCCCCAGATCTCCTGCCTCTCAACCAGGGCATGCCGGCTCTGCCCCCCGGGCCCCATTCCCAGGTGGGCACCCAGCTTCAGGATCTGCCCTTTCCCAGCCATGAAACCACACCCAGGCCACACGCTGAGCCCTGCCAAGGGGGAACTTTGCTCCCCACATGGGCTGGGTGGCACGACTGGCTTAGGGGAGAGAAGGCCCTAGGAGGCCTTTAGGGTGCTGCCCCAGCACAGCAGTGCTCAGGCAAAGGCACTCTGCTTTCTGTAGGCTGGATGCACACTGGAGTTGCTGCTTGAGGCAGAGAGAGCTCCGCAGGGCGAGCCAGGGCTGAAGGCAAAGCAGAGAGGTTTTGGGTGGAGCGATGGCACCATCTGCTGGCTGACCAGCATGGGAGGAGAGGCCTCACTCCAAAGGAGGTCCTGAGGACATTTGCAAGCAGGAGGCACTCTGGCTGCACAAGCTCGAGAGTCCTGCTTAGGACTTCCCTCTGGCAGCAGAGTGGGTGCCAAGGGCCTGGGGGTGGGAAAGTGCTCGGAAGCCACAGGGGAGGCTTTGGGCCCCCAGTGCTCTCCGACGGAAAACGCTGCAGGCCCCAGCATCCACGAACTCCTCCAAGGCTTTGCAGTGGCAAAGCTGGCCATAGCAGAGGGCTCCCTGCCAGGTGCTGCAGGCCTTTGGGCATGGCTCAGCTGCAGCTTCCTTGCAGGCTGCTGGTCCAGGGGCGTGTGTCCCCTGGGCCAGAGTGCTGGAGGAGGAGCTCCTAGCAAGGGGAGAGCAAGCCCCTTGTTTCCTTGGCCTAGACTGGCCTGGGCACACAGAGGCCTGCCAGCAGTGAAGACAGGGCAGGCAGCAAGGGGGTGTGGCAGGCAGCGAAGAGGTGGCAGGAGTCCTGCTTGAAAGTGGGGTCATGCCTGTCTTGTGCTCAGGCCCCAGTGGCCACGTGCACACACAGCCTCCGGACCTGCAGCTTCCCAGCAGTGCAGGAGACACCCAGGCAACCCCCTGGGGCCTACTCGAATGAACTGTGCTCTGTCGAGGCCCTGCTGGCTGGCAGCGGCCTAGGCCAGCCCGGGCCCTAGGGAGGCCTGGCTGAGCCTGGGCTGGGGCCCGCCCTAGCAGTGCCCAGGCCAAGCCTGGGACTGGAGGCCAGGCTCCAGGCTCATTCCAGCTTGAGCCTGGTGCACAGAGCCTTCAGCTCGGACTTGCAGGGGGACTGCTCAGCACAGTGGCTTTGGCCTGCCATCCACGTTCCTCACTCGGGCCCTTCTGCCTGTCAGAGCCACACTCCCTCGAAGTGTGTTCCTGAGGCAGTTGGACAGTTGGGGAAGCGGAGGCTCTCCCAGCACGGGAGGCCTGCCTAGAGCATGGCTCTGGGTCCAAAGAGGACTCCCTGCACCTCAGGCACTGGGGAGAGATTTTGTGCACACAGGAGACCCTTGGCACACACAGTGTTTCCCCACGGAAAGCAGTGTGAGAACGAGCCCCTGCCAGGGAAGCACGGCCCTCTCCCATAGAAGCCCTCCATGCGACAGGCTGCCATGGACTCGGCTGCGGGCCTTGGTGGCTGGAGAGACGGCAGCTCCTCTGGAGGCTCTGGGTCCGTGTGCACTCCCCTTCGGGTAAACGAGGCTCCTGGGGTGATTCCCTGCCCAAGAATGGCAAGCAGCCTGCCTCCTTTCAATGAGATGCACGTGGGGTGTGAGAGGCTTGGCAGCAGAGAAGAAGCAAGAGGGGCAGCCAGAGAGGGGATTTGCATGCAGCTTGAAGGCCCCAGATCTCCTGCCTCTCAACCAGGGCATGCCGGCTCTGCCCCCCGGGCCCCATTCCCAGGTGGGCACCCAGCTTCAGGATCTGCCCTTTCCCAGCCATGAAACCACACCCAGGCCACACGCTGAGCCCTGCCAAGGGGGAACTTTGCTCCCCACATGGGCTGGGTGGCACGACTGGCTTAGGGGAGAGAAGGCCCTAGGAGGCCTTTAGGGTGCTGCCCCAGCACAGCAGTGCTCAGGCAAAGGCACTCTGCTTTCTGTAGGCTGGATGCACACTGGAGTTGCTGCTTGAGGCAGAGAGAGCTCCGCAGGGCGAGCCAGGGCTGAAGGCAAAGCAGAGAGGTTTTGGGTGGAGCGATGGCACCATCTGCTGGCTGACCAGCATGGGAGGAGAGGCCTCACTCCAAAGGAGGTCCTGAGGACATTTGCAAGCAGGAGGCACTCTGGCTGCACAAGCTCGAGAGTCCTGCTTAGGACTTCCCTCTGGCAGCAGAGTGGGTGCCAAGGGCCTGGGGGTGGGAAAGTGCTCGGAAGCCACAGGGGAGGCTTTGGGCCCCCAGTGCTCTCCGACGGAAAACGCTGCAGGCCCCAGCATCCACGAACTCCTCCAAGGCTTTGCAGTGGGAAAGCTGGCCATAGCAGAGGGCTCCCTGCCAGGTGCTGCAGGCCTTTGGGCATGGCTCAGCTGCAGCTTCCTTGCAGGCTGCTGGTCCAGGGGCGTGTGTCCCCTGCGCCAGAGTGCTGGAGGAGGAGCTCCTAGCAAGGGGAGAGCAAGCCCCTTGTTTCCTTGGCCTAGACTGGCCTGGGCACACAGAGGCCTGCCAGCAGTGAAGACAGGGCAGGCAGCAAGGGGGTGTGGCAGGCAGCGAAGAGGTGGCAGGAGTCCTGCTTGAAAGTGGGGTCATGCCTGTCTTGTGCTCAGGCCCCAGTGGCCACGTGCACACACAGCCTCCGGACCTGCAGCTTCCCAGCAGTGCAGGAGACACACAGGCAACCCCCTGGGGCCTACTCGAATGAACTGTGCTCTGTCGAGGCCCTGCTGGCTGGCAGCGGCCTAGGCCAGCCCGGGCCCTAGGGAGGCCTGGCTGAGCCTGGGCTGGGGCCCGCCCTAGCAGTGCCCAGGCCAAGCCTGGGACTGGAGGCCAGGCTCCAGGCTCATTCCAGCTTGAGCCTGGTGCACAGAGCCTTCAGCTCGGACTTGCAGGGGGACTGCTCAGCACAGTGGCTTTGGCCTGCCATCCACGTTCCTCACTCGGGCCCTTCTGCCTGTCAGAGCCACACTCCCTCGAAGTGTGTTCCTGAGGCAGTTGGACAGTTGGGGAAGCGGAGGCTCTCCCAGCACGGGAGGCCTGCCTAGAGCATGGCTCTGGGTCCAAAGAGGACTCCCTGCACCTCAGGCACTGGGGAGAGATTTTGTGCACACAGGAGACCCTTGGCACACACAGTGTTTCCCCACGGAAAGCAGTGTGAGAACGAGCCCCTGCCAGGGAAGCACGGCCCTCTCCCATAGAAGCCCTCCATGCGACAGGCTGCCATGGACTCGGCTGCGGGCCTTGGTGGCTGGAGAGACGGCAGCTCCTCTGGAGGCTCTGGGTCCGTGTGCACTCCCCTTCGGGTAAACGAGGCTCCTGGGGTGATTCCCTGCCCAAGAATGGCAAGCAGCCTGCCTCCTTTCAATGAGATGCACGTGGGGTGTGAGAGGCTTGGCAGCAGAGAAGAAGCAAGAGGGGCAGCCAGAGAGGGGATTTGCATGCAGCTTGAAGGCCCCAGATCTCCTGCCTCTCAACCAGGGCATGCCGGCTCTGCCCCCCGGGCCCCATTCCCAGGTGGGCACCCAGCTTCAGGATCTGCCCTTTCCCAGCCATGAAACCACACCCAGGCCACACGCTGAGCCCTGCCAAGGGGGAACTTTGCTCCCCACATGGGCTGGGTGGCACGACTGGCTTAGGGGAGAGAAGGCCCTAGGAGGCCTTTAGGGTGCTGCCCCAGCACAGCAGTGCTCAGGCAAAGGCACTCTGCTTTCTGTAGGCTGGATGCACACTGGAGTTGCTGCTTGAGGCAGAGAGAGCTCCGCAGGGCGAGCCAGGGCTGAAGGCAAAGCAGAGAGGTTTTGGGTGGAGCGATGGCACCATCTGCTGGCTGACCAGCATGGGAGGAGAGGCCTCACTCCAAAGGAGGTCCTGAGGACATTTGCAAGCAGGAGGCACTCTGGCTGCACAAGCTCGAGAGTCCTGCTTAGGACTTCCCTCTGGCAGCAGAGTGGGTGCCAAGGGCCTGGGGGTGGGAAAGTGCTCGGAAGCCACAGGGGAGGCTTTGGGCCCCCAGTGCTCTCCGACGGAAAACGCTGCAGGCCCCAGCATCCACGAACTCCTCCAAGGCTTTGCAGTGGGAAAGCTGTCCATAGCAGAGGGCTCCCTGCCAGGTGCTGCAGGCCTTTGGGCATGGCTCAGCTGCAGCTTCCTTGCAGGCTGCTGGTCCAGGGGCGTGTGTCCCCTGGGCCAGAGTGCTGGAGGAGGAGCTCCTAGCAAGGGGAGAGCAAGCCCCTTGTTTCCTTGGCCTAGACTGGCCTGGGCACACAGAGGCCTGCCAGCAGTGAAGACAGGGCAGGCAGCAAGGGGGTGTGGCAGGCAGCGAAGAGGTGGCAGGAGTCCTGCTTGAAAGTGGGGTCATGCCTGTCTTGTGCTCAGGCCCCAGTGGCCACGTGCACACACAGCCTCCGGACCTGCAGCTTCCCAGCAGTGCAGGAGACACACAGGCAACCCCCTGGGGCCTACTCGAATGAACTGTGCTCTGTCGAGGCCCTGCTGGCTGGCAGCGGCCTAGGCCAGCCCGGGCCCTAGGGAGGCCTGGCTGAGCCTGGGCTGGGGCCCGCCCTAGCAGTGCCCAGGCCAAGCCTGGGACTGGAGGCCAGGCTCCAGGCTCATTCCAGCTTGAGCCTGGTGCACAGAGCCTTCAGCTCGGACTTGCAGGGGGACTGCTCAGCACAGTGGCTTTGGCCTGCCATCCACGTTCCTCACTCGGGCCCTTCTGCCTGTCAGAGCCACACTCCCTCGAAGTGTGTTCCTGAGGCAGTTGGACAGTTGGGGAAGCGGAGGCTCTCCCAGCACGGGAGGCCTGCCTAGAGCATGGCTCTGGGTCCAAAGAGGACTCCCTGCACCTCAGGCACTGGGGAGAGATTTTGTGCACACAGGAGACCCTTGGCACACACAGTGTTTCCCCACGGAAAGCAGTGTGAGAACGAGCCCCTGCCAGGGAAGCACGGCCCTCTCCCATAGAAGCCCTCCATGCGACAGGCTGCCATGGACTCGGCTGCGGGCCTTGGTGGCTGGAGAGACGGCAGCTCCTCTGGAGGCTCTGGGTCCGTGTGCACTCCCCTTCGGGTAAACGAGGCTCCTGGGGTGATTCCCTGCCCAAGAATGGCAAGCAGCCTGCCTCCTTTCAATGAGATGCACGTGGGGTGTGAGAGGCTTGGCAGCAGAGAAGAAGCAAGAGGGGCAGCCAGAGAGGCGATTTGCATGCAGCTTGAAGGCCCCAGATCTCCTGCCTCTCAACCAGGGCATGCCGGCTCTGCCCCCCGGGCCCCATTCCCAGGTGGGCACCCAGCTTCAGGATCTGCCCTTTCCCAGCCATGAAACCACACCCAGGCCACACGCTGAGCCCTGCCAAGGGGGAACTTTGCTCCCCACATGGGCTGGGTGGCACGACTGGCTTAGGGGAGAGAAGGCCCTAGGAGGCCTTTAGGGTGCTGCCCCAGCACAGCAGTGCTCAGGCAAAGGCACTCTGCTTTCTGTAGGCTGGATGCACACTGGAGTTGCTGCTTGAGGCAGAGAGAGCTCCGCAGGGCGAGCCAGGGCTGAAGGCAAAGCAGAGAGGTTTTGGGTGGAGCGATGGCACCATCTGCTGGCTGACCAGCATGGGAGGAGAGGCCTCACTCCAAAGGAGGTCCTGAGGACATTTGCAAGCAGGAGGCACTCTGGCTGCACAAGCTCGAGAGTCCTGCTGAGGACTTCCCTCTGGCAGCAGAGTGGGTGCCAAGGGCCTGGGGGTGGGAAAGTGCTCGGAAGCCACAGGGGAGGCTTTGGGCCCCCAGTGCTCTCCGACGGAAAACGCTGCAGGCCCCAGCATCCACGAACTCCTCCAAGGCTTTGCAGTGGGAAAGCTGTCCATAGCAGAGGGCTCCCTGCCAGGTGCTGCAGGCCTTTGGGCATGGCTCAGCTGCAGCTTCCTTGCAGGCTGCTGGTCCAGGGGCGTGTGTCCCCTGCGCCAGAGTGCTGGAGGAGGAGCTCCTAGCAAGGGGAGAGCAAGCCCCTTGTTTCCTTGGCCTAGACTGGCCTGGGCACACAGAGGCCTGCCAGCAGTGAAGACAGGGCAGGCAGCAAGGGGGTGTGGCAGGCAGCGAAGAGGTGGCAGGAGTCCTGCTTGCAAGTGGGGTCATGCCTGTCTTGTGCTCAGGCCCCAGTGGCCACGTGCACACACAGCCTCCGGACCTGCAGCTTCCCAGCAGTGCAGGAGACACACAGGCAACCCCCTGGGGCCTACTCGAATGAACTGTGCTCTGTCGAGGCCCTGCTGGCTGGCAGCGGCCTAGGCCAGCCCGGGCCCTAGGGAGGCCTGGCTGAGCCTGGGCTGGGGCCCGCCCTAGCAGTGCCCAGGCCAAGCCTGGGACTGGAGGCCAGGCTCCAGGCTCATTCCAGCTTGAGCCTGGTGCACAGAGCCTTCAGCTCGGACTTGCAGGGGGACTGCTCAGCACAGTGGCTTTGGCCTGCCATCCACGTTCCTCACTCGGGCCCTTCTGCCTGTCAGAGCCACACTCCCTCGAAGTGTGTTCCTGAGGCAGTTGGACAGTTGGGGAAGCGGAGGCTCTCCCAGCACGGGAGGCCTGCCTAGAGCATGGCTCTGGGTCCAAAGAGGACTCCCTGCACCTCAGGCACTGGGGAGAGATTTTGTGCACACAGGAGACCCTTGGCACACACAGTGTTTCCCCACGGAAAGCAGTGTGAGAACGAGCCCCTGCCAGGGAAGCACGGCCCTCTCCCATAGAAGCCCTCCATGCGACAGGCTGCCATGGACTCGGCTGCGGGCCTTGGTGGCTGGAGAGACGGCAGCTCCT